>NW_027069979.1:410775-521613 GCF_002906115.3 Quercus suber
ATATATATATATATATATATATATATATATATATCACCATATACATCTATCAAACTTTTTCTCTTCCGGTCAACCTTTTTATCCTCACCAACAATGCCTTTTTCTTTGGGGGATATATATGGATTTTTGGATAGATTTACATTATATATGGTTTGTTAGGATTATTCATCAAAGCCTAGATCTAAATGCTGATATGTATCACCATATGATATTTATTGAAGTTTTCCTCGGCCAGTCAACTTTTTATCTTCAGCAACAACATTTTTTTTTTTTTTTTTGAGAGGGTGATATATACAGTTTTTTGGGATAGATTTACAATGCCATGATACTACTAATTTAAGATGCATTAGACCTTTATTTTTAAATGGAGTAATTAAAAAATAAGAAGAATTAGATTACACTATATCTACATTGCTGCAATTTAAGATATATTAGACTTTTTTTTATGTAAATATTTTCTTTTTAAAATCTAAAGATCTAATTTTTTTTTTTACAATTTGGTGAAGTCCCGTTGCGTAACCATGGTTTCTAAGCTCAACTTTTATTATATATATATATATATATATATATAATATATAATGTGATTTCAACTATTGCTTGTACTATAGGGACCAAGGGTTATGCATACAGTGAGTCGGTGACTATATAATAAATCTTAAAGTTCAAGATATATATATATATATATATTGGTGAAAACTTAAAGTTAATTTTTTGAAAGCCCGAAAGAATTTATAATAGGTTCAATTGTTTCAAATTTCTTCTCCCAAAAAAAAAAAAAGTTCAATTGTTTTAAATCATAAGTTTGAAACACCAGCCCAAACCCAACACCAAAAAACGTACAAAAGGATCCAAATGTGAAAATTCCCTTTTTTATTGGCCAGATTTCCACTCTGCATAAGCACTACTGAATACTAATCAATACCTATGGGCTTACAAATTTTAAACGAAGCCCGAAGTGAGATTAAGGGGTACAAAATCTGCAGCCATTAAGGTCAGCAGGCAGGCCCTGAGTTCCATTCGGTTGTCACGGACTATACAATAGTATTAGTACCCAAAGATTAACAACTTGCTACTTCACAAAGTATGGATTTTTTTTTTTTTTTTTTTTTAAGAAAAAAGTTGTGGAAAATTTATGTTCCTTGATTTATTCATGGTCAAATTATAAAAGTAACCAAAATACCTTTTAAAAAAAAAAATGAAAGAGCAGATTATTATTATTATTATTATTTGGTTCCAAATTAAAAATAAGAGCAGATTATAAGTAAGGCAATTGCATCATTGGTATGTAACAAATTAACCATAATAAGCTGTTAAAACTGGGAATTACACTACGCTTTGTCCAATTAGGCTTTTAGAGCAACTGAGCCGAATATTATATACCTTAAAGATTTCTCCCATTAAAGCATTTCATACAAAAGAGCAACATTGACTGGTTGGCTATGCTATTTTGGCCTTAGCTTGAGAAATCAACCTGCCCTACACTTAAGTTTGTCTTCTAACTGTAGGAAAAAATTTCTTGCACAACTTTTTTTACTAATTGTCAAAGTGATAAATTTGGAATAATAATAATAGATTTAAAATATATATTCTTCCTCATGTTTAGTTGTTTTAACAACAATTGAAACAAACATCATCTAAAATTAAATCTTTGTGAATTCACTAAATTAATCTTAACTATATAGATTTCCTAACTCTTTCAATGACATACTGATATGTAATATATTGTAGTATTTATTTTATGTAACTAAGAGCATTCGCATCAGTGTCTTTAAAATCATGTAAAATCATGTAAACCACAGTTTTTACACATTTTTGCTCAAAAATGCACTCTATCAGCTCTTCTAAAATTGTATAAAAATGTGTATTTCTTTACACGAGCTACAGTAACCGTGTAAATATACACGGTTACTGTAGCTCGTGTAAAGGATATTTTAATCATTTCCGTTCACTCGTTTTTTTCTCTCTCTTCTCCGGCTCAACAAACTCAGTAAATTAACTTCTCATCTTCCTCTTTTTCCTAAGATGCACACAACCACAACCACAACCACATCCACACACAAACACATCCAGACAAATCAACAGAGATACACTTGCTTTAAAAAAAAAAAAAAAAAAACACAGAGATACACAAACACGGAGATCGGAGATCGGCTGAGATTTGGTGGTGGATCAGAGCGGTGGTTCGGAGCTGTGGCGTTTGGTGGCGTAGATCAGCTCGGAGATTGGATCGGAGCGTAGATCGGAGATCGGTTTTAGCGTGGTGGATCGGAGCTCAGAGATCGGCTGAGCTGTGGATGCAGAGTTATGGATCGGTGATGCGGAGCTGTGGAGATCAGTGATACGGAGCTTCGGTGGTGGAGATTTGGTGGTGGATCGGTGGCGTTCGGTGGATCGGAACTGTGGCGGATGGGTTTTGTGATTTGGTGGTGGATCGGTGATGCGGGGCTGTGGAGATCGGTGATGCGGAGCTTTGGTGGTGGATCGGTGGCGTTTGGTGGTCGGAGCTGTGGCGGATGGGTTTTGTGATTTGGTGGTGGATCGGTGATGCGAGGCTGTGGAGATCGTTGATGCGGAGCTTCGGTGGTGGAGATTTGGTGGTAGATCGGTGGAGTTTGGTGGTCGGAGCTGTGGCGGATGATTTGGAAGAGAAGACCAGAGAGATGGGTGTAGAGAGAGAGCGAGTGAGAGCATAAAAGAAATCAGAAAATGGTAGAGAGAGAGAGAGCGCGGGTATTTAAGGCAGGTAGGTAAAGAGAAATAATAAAAAAATAGAGTATAATGAATATTTTATTGAAATATATTGTAAAATAAATGAATTGATGTGGGTGTTTTGTAAAAGTGAATGTGTAAAATAGAAAAAGTAGGTTTTTAGTGTAAAAATAGATGTGTAAAATGAACATGCTGATGTGAATGCTCTAAAAAGAGTACTGATTGGATAAATAAATTTATTTTGTTATATTAATTATTTAAGTGATGCATTAATTATTTTAAGTATAATGAAATTTTAATGTCATTTTTCTAAGATTTATATGAGAAAAAATTAATTTGGAATATGATATTCTTGCTCAAATTTACTTGCTTTTGTAACAATTGAAACAAAATCCAACAAAAAATAATAATTACACACAATATCAAGAATGTAATAAATTAATTAAAACACTTAAGTTAATGAACATAATTAAATATTTTTCAAATCAATCAAGCAATAGGTTCATTTTTTTTTTTGAAAGGAAGCAATAGGTTCGTATTCTTAATTCGATTTAATTTTATAATTTTCATTTTCTCACTTTCTAATGACATGTAATAGAATTGAAGTTGATTTCCTAAACATTGTAGGGGGCCTTTTTTTGTTATGTTGGGCTGGGCTATCTCCTGCGGTAATAGACCCAAGTATTCTGAGTAAGGGAAGTTGAGATCGGTCCAACTGCAACTCAATTTAGGTCGGCTTGTGCACAAACTATGTCTCATCTGCCAGGAGTGTGTTTATGGCAAGCAGAACTGTTTCAGATGAATCATGGCAGACAGATATAATAATAATAACAAAATAGAGTACTCTGGCTATTTAATAGAAAATGGCCAAATAATCCCTATTCACGAAACATAATCACAGTAATAACAATGACTTTTACAAAGAAAGTAAAAGGGAACAAATGGTAATATGGGTTAATCAAAAGAGACAGAAATCAAGTTAAGTCTGGTCCACAGGAGCAAAACCAAAGAGGGAAGAATGCCTCTTCTCAACGCAGTTAATCTCCCAGGGAAATCCAGCCGTGGAGATTAATGGATTTGAGGGAAACAGACCTGAATGGTTAGTGCCCAAAGGAATCCTTTTACTTTTGAACAGAGAGCAGGATTTCGAGAGGGAGAAAGGGAAAATCGACCTACTGGTGCATGCTTGCCGGTCTAATTCTCTTTGTTTTTTCCTTTCTTCTTTCTTTTGTTTTTAGTTTTTTCCTCTTATCTTTTCTTTCTTTTCTTTTACCCTTGTTTTCTATTTTTATGATTCCTCAGAGGAAATCTCGCTCCCCCCTTTCTGGGCACGGCAAGGGTCTCTTTATATAGTGTCTGCCGTAACCAAATTTTACTATTTTAGCCCTTAACCACCTTTGTCTGGTCTGGATGTACTTGCCAACCACCACTGGTCCGTTTGTGTGCCACTCCCCTTTTCCAGACAAAGGAGAGCTGTTTTATTTATTAGTCTGCCGTGGCATTCTTTCCTGCCACGGTGTGGATGTTCTCTCTCTCTATCCCCCATAGCATGCACCTAGCGATTCCCACTTAATCTTACTTTTTTTGGGTGGTATGTCATCCCAGCAGGATGTACCCCCAAAAAAGCTTGGGCAGGAACCACAGAATAGGTTTTTTCCCCTCTCCTCACCTCTAAACCGTGCCCTCTTACCTCTGACTCATGACCCCACCATGTCCCATATTGGCTGGGTACAGGCTGGTGGTGCCTGAGCCTTACGCGTGCCTCTCTTTCATGTATGTCCAAAATCTACTTGCCGCTTATGCATTCGCCACGGTCTGGAGGCTTGTTTGCACAATTTGTCGTCCTTCTTTGGCCTTTTATGTGGGTTGTCCTACGATTTCCTGCTCCCCTTAGGGACTAGGCTTTATTTCACATTGGACTTTATATTTTTTTTCAGCCTATTCCTTGATTGCCATCATGTCCTGTTATATTACTCTGTCATTCATGTTGTAATGACTTGATCCTGCTGGGTCTCTTCAGGCCTGCCGTTTATTCTTTCCCTAGTGGCTTAGCACGGCCGTAGGTTTTCTTACTTATGAGCTCCTGTGTCTTTTTTGTTTTCTCTTGGGTATCCTCAACCCATTTGCTTTTCTTGGGCTTTCTTGGCCCTTTTCCTAACTCTATGTTCTCATGGACTTTTATTAACTTCATTGGGTTTCCCCGGTCCAATTACCTCATACTCATCTTTGGGGTTTGTGGGCCTACCATTAATCCCCTACTCTCTTTGCTTGCATTGCTTTGGGCCTGCCACGGTCCATTCTCACTTTTCTACATCATACATTGCCCATGGGTTTGCTGTTTGCTATTTCTCTCTTTCTGGGCTCCTTTGAGCCTATTTGCTTCCTCAAGACCCATTTATTTATTTTTATGGACTTGTGATCTATAATTCCTACCGCTTGGGCTTAATGGTTCTTTTTTTTCTATCTATTTGCCAACTTCTTTTTGGTCTGTGTTGCTGGGCCTTTTTCTTTTTATTTGAGCTTCCCAAAATGACCATCAACAAACATTATAACACACAAAATATTATACATGATCCATAAAATAAGATCTTATAAAAATATTTTAAAATGCACCGCACATCGTACAGGAAGTTAACTAGTTTAACCAAAAGTAGTTTGATTGTTCTTTGCACAACTGTAGGCATTACGACATTACCTATTCGAGTTTGCTTTGACCGTTTTAATGACCACTCTTTGTAATATTGATAGAATATTAGCTAACAATATTGATTGTTGTTAAATGAAATTTGAGTGGAAATTGAATTCATCAATTTTCTCAAATCTCAAATCTTAGAAAAGAGTGAGGTGAGTTACAGTTGTTTAACAGAGTTAACCTTAAGTGGATAAAGAGATTTTTTTTTTGATATATAATTCTAGATAATAATTTCTTTCTCAACATATTCATCATCTTGCCTAATTAACTTTATATTATATAACATCTAATTTATTATCATTAACATTTACTTTATATATATATATATATATATATATATATATGCATAGTATGAAGTCATAGGCCCATTATTGTTGGGCCCAATTTGTACGAAGTGCACGGTAGTTAAGTCGAGGACTGTTTGGGTCTCAACGATGTTATTGTTCGGATGCGTTCTAGAATACCTCGGTAGTGCCTTGGGGAATATCGTTGCTGAGCACCATTTGGCGTCTAGCATTAGTTCTAACGTTCAATTCCCTATTTCCAAAGCGAAGTCCACCTCTGTCAAAAATAATCAAAACGGGCCCCACCCGCATGAAACTTGACAGAAAGCAATCATTGCCATCCTATTAAAGGAAGACTATAAATTGAGGAAATGTAATAGAAAAAGTGGTAGGACACTACGAAGAAAAAGGGAGAGAAGAAACAGAGGAGGAGGAGGAGGAGAAATAGGAAGAGAGGTGTTCAGTTAGTGAGATTTGCTATTCCTGTGGGCCTTTAGCTTACCTATCTAGAAACTTTTCATTGTAGGATACTCAAAAACCCACTACAACAAGTAAATTGTGAACCAATTAAAAAGTTGGCCCAGTAAAAGGGAATTGGGCACGCACAATATATTATAGTAACTTTTCTTTATATTTCTTCTCGGACATTGCCAAAAAAAAAAAAAGAAAAAAAAAATTATGTTGTCATTCAATAAGTATAGAAATAATTTTGCAAATTTAAAAGTGAATTGTCAAGTGTGTGTGTGTGATCCAAATTTTGGAGAAAAGTGAGAAGGAGAGTTTTATGGATATGTCTTTAGATTGGGCTCAATCAAGTAGCCCAATAGTTTTGTGTTAAAAGCTAGTCTAACAACTTGCTAGACTCAAGTTACACAAATTTTAACCCCAAAAAAAAAAAAAAAAAATTCTATTCAAGCCCACACGTTTATGTATAATAATCCAACAAAACAAAATTGTTTTGTTTGTGCCATTTCCCTGGCTCAATGACTGTTCAAATTGGTTAAAGCATTTGTCGTATGCTACCCTTAAATCATATGTAAAGGATTCTGCTGCGCCCCTTAGCCCAAAGGATTAAATAATATTCATTACTGTGGCTCTAAACTTTAAAACATCTTCAAAACGGTGTGTATTATCCATTGGGTTATCTTATGAACTATATGTTAGGTTTATGGACTCTGTGTGTAAAAAAAAAAAAAAAATTCTATTCAAGCCCACACGTTTATGTATAATAATCCAACAAAACAAAATTGTTTTGTTTGTGCCATTTCCCTGGCTCAATGACTGTTCAAATTGGTTAAAGCATTTGTCGTATGCTACCCTTAAATCATATGTAAAGGATTCTGCTGCGCCCCTTAGCCCAAAGGATTAAATAATATTCATTACTGTGGCTCTAAACTTTAAAACATCTTCAAAACGGTGTGTATTATCCATTGGGTTATCTTATGAACTATATGTTAGGTTTATGGACTCTGTGTGATGTCTGGTCTAGTAATATGTTTGGTTTTTTTATAAAAAATATGCTACCATATGTTAGCGTTATGAACTCTATGTTGGTTTTAGCTTTATAAACTTCACACAATCTTCCCAAAAAAAAAAAAAAAAACTCCATACAATCTCTATTGTTTACCATGTGTTTTTTTTTTCTCCGATATGTGTATATACTAATCCAAAGCATTACAACGTTGGGTTTGTTTAACTTTGTTACCATCCTCCCAATACACCTGACTCCTGAGCCACATATACATAGGATAGAACAATTGCATTACCTAATTTCAAATTTCAAATTGGAACCAAGCAAAGCCCTTCTTGGACATCCAATTGATAGAAGCACAACCAAAAGACATATAGTAATATATTAGCAAATAGTACAGATTTTTTTATCAAAAAGAAAAAAATAGTACAGATTTAAGAAGTAATGATTAATGAGATAACAAATGATTCAGGAAATAGTAGAAATATTAAAGAAAACTAACAGATATCAAGTCAAATTTTTATCATACGGTTAAAAGGCCTAAATCAACAACTAGTTGTTCCTATTCTAAATTCTCCACTGTAACTTGTCACCCTTGCAAACTGGATTTTGTTTAGCCAAAACATCTCTACCAATTGCCTTGAAATTCACATTACACGCATGTTTTTCTGGATATCTATGCATTCCACAAAACGTGTTCCCACATTTGCACTCAAACCCTGTCAACCCCACTTTCTTGTTGCAGCTCTTGCACCTATTCTTCACGCTTGTCGAACCCTTAACTATAGCATCCACACCAGAAGCCGAAGACGGTTGAGATTGAGCATTGGAGTTCATGGGATTGTCCAAGTCCAGTGCTTTAACTTTGTCTGCAAGTCCTTCTTTAAGAGAGTCATTGTAGCACTTTGAGCACATGTCCCTTGTGTCTGCCACTCCAAAGAAACCGCAACCATTAGCGCAGAGTGGAGGATCCATCTTCATTGCAACTTCTTGACAGTCTTGTGGTTCACTGTCTGCTTTGGCTTTCTTGGGGAGTTCTTGTTTTTGAAAATCTTTGTAGCACTTGGAGCACAGGTTTTGTGTCTCAAGAGATCCATAAAAGCCGCAACCATTAGCGCAGACAGGCCGTTCCATGTTCTTAAGATTCTCCAGTAAATCTTTCTAGCTTGTTTATCGCTCTTATCTAATTGCTTCTACTTCTTCTTAATTCCTTCTCAGAATTTTTCTGTGATTAAAAGCTAATAGGGGTTGTTTGCTATATATAAGGGGTGGTGGACTTGGGAGTAAAAGGAAATAGGAATCCTAAGTCAATTTGGTCTTGGAGAGTTTGAAGCCACCGACTTCTGCAGGTTCATTCTTTTTATCTTTTGAATTTGATTGTTTTCCTTCTCGGATTGGGGATTAAAAATATAATATTTATAAAATCAGTTTACCAGTCGAATTTGGAAAGCTAAATTTGAATGTTTTCTTCTCGTAGTTGGATGTTTAAGGACTAATTCTCCGCACCCAAAAAGAAAAAAAAAAAAAAAAACTAATAAAATTGTAGTCAGTAATAGACTAATAGTTCTGATGGGATCCGGTGCATTAGTGTTAGTATGATCGCACCCAGTAATAGAACAATAGTTAATTAACTTAATTTGAGTTTTTAATAAGTTTCCCTCAGGAGTCGGTATTATTTCTCAAAAGGATAAATACTAAAAAACCGCCCAAAAATAATTCAAATTTTTTCATTAGTTTATATGATTTAGGCCAGATTAATTTTGGGCTACATATAATTTAGATGATATTTACTATCTGCGATATAAAATATATGGTAAATTGTAAAATTTTAACCTGAATTTTGAAGTTGTTTAGATTTTACTAAATAAAAGTTTCAAAATTTAAATTTTACACTTTAAATTTTGATTTTGTTAGCAATTTCACTCATCTTGATTAGTTTTTACATTTAAATGACACATCATTGCGCTGATGTGTTTTGTTTTTGCCAATCAACTCCAGACGACGCAGTTTTGCCCAAGTGAAGACACAAAACTGGTTCATTGAACCACCATAAACCCACCGATCAAAAAAAAAAAAAAAAAAAAAATCTGTGAAAACCCACAAATTTCAGAACCACCGTATTTTCCCACCAAAGCCACCATCCACCGGAAATCCACCACGTCCGACCCTTTATATCACCGGTAACCCATCCATCGCAAACCCAACCACCGCAAATGACAGCTCCACCACAGACTAAAAATCCTTACCCCACTGTCGTGCTCTTCTACACAGAAAATTCCATATCCACGGCACCGATAAACCGAAGCTCCCAAATTACAAGAACTGCCACCACCGAAATCCCATCAACGCCGCTGCCGCCAGAGCCACCACCACCATAGCCCTCACTTGATCAGAACCACGCTGCAACAATTCCACAAGCAATCCAGCGACCCGATATCAATAGGCAACCGTGGGGGTTTTTTTTTTTATATTTTATTTTTGAGTTTGGTTGATAGTTGATACGGTGTTTTTTTTTATCTTACTTTGGTTGAAATTAAGCTTGAGATTTGTGATTTCACTTTGGGCAAAACTGAGTCGTATGGGCTGATTTGGCAAAAACAAAAGACATCAGCGCAGTGCGCAATGATGTGTCACTTGACTGCAAAAACCAACCGGAGTAGCGAATTGCTAATGAAACCAAATTTTGAGGTGTAAAATTCAAATAACTCAAAAGGCATTTGAAGTGGGTGGAAAACTTAAATGTAGGGGCAAAGACAGAGTCTCAAAGAAGCAAGAGGAGAGAATTCTAGTTCGGAGTCACAGAACAATGCAAATTAAATATTGTGCTATACATTCTTAATATTAGAAATGCTAATCACAGTACACGGCATATATATTTTTTGACAAGGTGGATGATAGAGCATCCTTAGATTAGCAATACGTGACAAACATATATTGTATTATTCTTTATACAAATATATATATATATATATATATTATTTATGTCTGTAAGTAGATAATATGAGATTGTTGTAATTCACTTGATCATTGAACTCCAATGTCTTTCTCTTTGTTCTTCTGATCCCCACAACTATACCGGCAACCATGACGACGAGGCTTTTCAGGATTATCTGGGTCTGAGTCACTAGATTCCATGAAAAGGCCTCTGAGGCACCGTCTTTTAACGGTAGGCTCATATGTGTGCTTCTCAGCCGGGGTGACATTGAACTCAGCCTTGCGTGTTTCAAGAAGTTTCGGTTTACCATTTGAGTCTGCTTGATCAAGAGATAGAGCACAATGAACACCAGGACTCCTTGCTGTGAAAGAAGTGTCAGACACAATTGAGTTATTGATACTCTGTACATTGCTATTCACATGTAGCCATGATGGAAAATTCTCTTTGGACACTTTGTCCTTGGAGCTTCCCTCTATATCAGTAGTGTCATTGATGCTCTCGTCTGGGTTGAGCTTATAACCCCGGTGAATGTGGACAGCTTCTTCTTTTTCGGCCAGCTCTGAGCTTAAGTGCATTGTTGCTCCTCTGTTTTCACCAGTTAAGGTTATGATACTAACTGGATTTTCATCCATCTGATGGCCACTGGCTAGTTTTTGAACAAATCTGGAAATATCTTTTGTGACCTCTTCATGGAATGGAGGAACTTGTCCCCCACTGGAGATGGCACTCGGCTTTTGTGTTGTTGATCTGATTGATGTGTGCCTGCCCTTTGGATGCACTGAACTCGAAGTTTTGATCTGTTTTGCATTAGAGCTGGTGGTCACAACTGTTTCCTTTCTCTCAAAAGTTTCTTCCCTCTCCTCATGCTGCTTATGTTTAGCTTGAAATACAAAACTTTGTAGGTCTTTAGCCTGTGTTTCTAAACCAGCTGTTGCTGAACTAACAAGCTCAGCGATTGTTCTCTTCGCTGGTTCTTCATAAGCTGGTCCACTTTTCTTTTCTTCTTCAATTTTTTCTTGCACTACTTTCTTCCCAACTTGACTTTCCTCTGACTCTTTCTCTGGGAGGGGCTTAGAATCTAATTTCTTGGTTGGAGCAAGTGTTTCTGTGGCTTCTATAGAAGCTGGGGAAACTTTTGTAGGCTGTGTTGCCACTCCATCAGGTTGAGAAGAGGTTTCAATTGGTGTATGGTTCTGGGGTTTGGAAATAGTTTCAGATGGAACTTGTGCCTTTGGTTGAGGTTCCTGTGATGGTGGCTGAGACACAACTACTGGCTTTGGCTCTTGCTCAGATACAGATGATGGGGATTGAGTAGAAGTGGGAGTAGGCTGAGAGGCTTTTTGAATTGTAGGTTGTGAATCTGTTGGACCTGTTGGTTGTACCTGAGTGGTCATGAGAGACGGAGATTGAGTAGAAGTGGGAGTAGGCTGAGAGCTTTCTTGAATTTTAGGTTGTGAATCTGTTGTACCAGTTGGTTGTGCCTGAGTGGTTGTGAGAGATGGAGAAGAAGGTTGTGATGTTGTTCGGCCAGCAGGTTGAGAGGACAAACGAGGTGGAGCCTCAGGCTGGGGGTCTGTCTGCGATGCTGGTTGTGTTTGAGATGTGCGAGATGGTGATGGGGGCACAGAGTAAGCTCGTGATTGAGGTGCTGCCCGTGATGGTGATGAAGGCAGAGATGCTACATTCCGGGTTTGATTTGTTGTGCGGGATGGTGATGCTGGTTGAGAAGTGATCCGAGACCCGTTGGTAGCACGAGATGGTGGTGGCACAGCAGCTTGAGTTTGTGTTGTTGAACGAGATGGTGATGATGCTGGTTGGGAAGTGACTTGGGGTTGGGTGGTTGCACGAGATGGTGGTGGCACAATAGCTTGAGTTTGTGTTGTTGAACTAGGTGGTGATGATGCTGGTTGGGAAGTGACTTGGGGTTGGGTGGTTGCACGAGATGGTGGTGGCACAGCAGCTTGAGTTTGTGTTGTTGAACGAGGTGGTGATGATGCTGGTTGGGAAGTGACTTGGGGTTGGGTGGTTGCACGAGATGGTGGTGGCACAGCAGCTTGAGCTTGTGTTGTTGAACGAGATGGTGTTGATGCTGGTTGGGAAGTGACTTGGGGTTGGGTGGTTGGACGAGATGGTGGTGGCACAGCAGCTTGAGCTTGTGTTGTTGAACGAGATGGTGTTGATGTTGGTTGGGAAGTGACTTGGGGTTGGGTGGTTGCACGAGATGGTGGTGGCACAGCAGCTTGAGTTTGTGTTGTTGAACGAGATGGTGTTGATGCTGGTTGGGAAGTGACTTGGGGTTGGGTGGTTGCACGAGATTGTGATGGTTGCTGGGGTTCAGTTCTTTGAGGTGCTTGAGCTTGGGAAGTGACTTGGGGTGCTGGGGCTATCCCTGCAGGCCTAAATGGTGGTCTCTGAGAGGGGACAGTTGTGGTTGGCTGTGTAGATGTTTGTGTTTGAACTGGAGGACGAGGGGGTTGTGATTGAGTAGCTGGGCGTGGGGCTGGAGCAGCAGGTGTTGATAGCCAGGGGAGCCGAAAGCGAAATGGTTGCCTTTGTTCTGCCATATATAGATGATCAAGAAGAATTCAAATCAAATGTGTTTGGTTTTTGAACTTGATGAAGGTAATGCTCAACATTGAAGGTTGATTAGTTATATATAAGTATGCATTTGATACCTTGGATACTTTTTGGGGCTTTTGTCCTGTTCTGTGCCTTGGGACTAACTCTCTCCTCTTGCTTCTTTGCCTCTATAGAGGAACAAAGAAATATGAGATTCTTTTAAATAGATTTTTCTTCTCTGGTAAGTCTAGCATCTCATTTCATTGCCTTCGGTTTACCAATTCTCTGTTGTCTTGTTTTTGAGGCTTCTAATAGATTTTGGTGTACTGTGTTGAACTTGTGCTGCGAGGCAAGGATCGACTTGTTTTTCCCCCCAAATCTCTAAAATGTACTTAAAGACTTAAATTATATGATTGCTTTTAAAGAGATTTATTTTATGGTTCATCCACGTGATACATGCATTCTGAGCTAGATTACCTTTGGGGGGGGGGGGGGGGGGGGCGCGCACTCCAATATGAATCATAGTATTATGCTTCTAGTGCACATTTAGTAGAGGCATTATGTATTGAAACAACCTCATTCTTAGCCTTATCCTCTCCCTCTCCTGCAATTACAGCTAAAACACAAATTCAAACCAGACTGTTTCAAAATTCAAACTCTATCAGCAAATAATCCTCAGTCAAGCCAATCATTATCTCATGGAGATTGATATGATACTATCGTGTAATCTGAAAATTCAAATTAAATGTAATCTGCAAATTCAAATCACATGTAAATTTGTAGAGATATTATAAATATGGAAGCAAATCATTTCACTATTTATTGTAAATTTGTAAGTTTGTCAAACTCGTATTCCAAAAATGTACTATATATAACTAATTAACTTTGTCTGAGTGCTTTTTCCTAAAATTTTGCTGCCTGCAATAGAAGGAAATCTATTTTCTAATACTTCCTGCTCTGCTAGAAGTTTTCGTTTGAAAGGCCATCGAATTGATATTGAGCCACAAAAGAAATTTGTAGTGTGCAATCTAGAGAACAAATTTACAAAAGCATGGTAGTGAGAGAATAACAGAAAAGTAGAAAACCAATTTATAAAACCATGGCCATGCACATCTATCCGCAGCATTTCTCACAATCCTAATGGCTTCTTGGATATCAGAAGCTCAAAAGGTATAATAACTTTTTCTTATACTATTAATATAAACTATAAATGCATTGAATAATATCATATCATGATAAAAAGCACCTCCAAAAGTTCTTATTCGATTTTTTGTGGTTGTTTCGTGATAGTTGGTCTTACAATCCAATGGAAACACATACTTAATGAGCTTTAGCATAAGGAAAAGGTGAAATTCCCATAGGTACCATTAAAAGGTAGGTTATAAACACTTTGTGACAGGTAACAGGTTACGTGTTACCTGTTTTGCATTTTTTTTAATTTTATTGAACCTGTTTTGTACATTGATCAATGAAACAAATGTATTTTCTTTTCAACATATTAGGCCAGGGTTTTTTTATAAAAAACAATGGTTAAAAGATTTTGGTAATTAGAGGTTATCTTATGTGGAGATACTGATAAGGGATTAAGTTGATAATTCTATTTTTGAATTCTGATGGTAAATTTGAATTATATTTGGATCCTCTCATATAGATTATACAAGTGTTAACCAAAATTTTCGGGGGTATCCTAGTGACTTTGCATTTATTTTATTTAGTTTTTGGTGGGTGACTTCATTTTAGTTACAAGTTTTGGTCAATATTTTGTAGTATCATGTTCTCTTATTCTATTTTAGGGAGTAAGAAGAAGAAGAATAGAAAATTGACATGAAAATCCAACACAAAAAAGAGTGATTCTCTTTATGGCTTGTTTGGAAGTTTAGAGAGGGAGGAGAGTAGAGGGGAGTAGAGGGGAGGGGAGTAGTGGGGAGGAGAGTAGAGGAGAATGATTCCTCTCTACTTTGTTTGGATGTTTTTAAAATTAGTAAGGGGGAAGGGAGTAATTAGCTTTTCCCTTTGTGTAATTTTGTTAATATAATAAGGGTAAATTAGGTAATTTACTTAGTCAATAGTTTATGTAAATGGGGGCTAGAGGAAGTTGAAACCCCTCCAAACCCCTCCAAACTCCTCCCCCTCATTTCTTAAAAAACTTCCAAATAAGGTAATTAGATTACTCTCCCTCCCTCTACTCTACTCCCCCTCTATTTTTAAACATCCAAACAGGCCATTAGTCTTTCACTAAAGTGTATAAACATTATCTTGAATCATATTTGTCTCATGCTCAAGCCATGTAATTTAATCTTTAGACGACACCACTACTTCAATCATATTCCAATGAAAGATTTATTTTTTCCTTTAAAACAATATTGTTGTCTTCTGTTAGCTTTTAATTCAAGTAAGTAATGATAGAATTACAATGTTGTTTACTATGAATATTTTCGGGTTTTTTTTTTTTTTAACATGACTTGCACGTATACTAAAACTAGTGCTAATTACTAATTAGTTTGTGTGTGCTGCTATATACAGTCGATGAGTGTTGTCAAACATTAAAAGTGTGGGTATAATTATTGAAAAGTGAATACCATAGAACATCATGTTTTCTATGCAGTAAACATTTTACGAAGTGGTGGGATCAATGTGTGGGTATATATATATATATATATAATATTTAGATTTTATACTAATGTTAACCCACAAGGACGCCTAATTGGCTAGCACTAAATGAGATTTATACTTGTCAAGATTTTGATAGTGGGGTACTTCACCACCACCTATCTAGGCAAGTTGGTACCTCTCTAAAATTTTAAATACTTAGGGTAGTAGGGGATGTGGGTTCTAGTTATTGGGATCACAGTTTATACATATTATGTAAGTAATTCTAACCATTTTCCTAGAAAGGGAGATATAAGAATTATGAGTGGAAACTCTAAAAATTTCCTAGAAAGGGAGATATAAGAATTATGAGTGGAAACTCTACAGGGTTAGACAATTCCTACATAGTTTGATATTGTGAGTAGCAAAATTATCCAATAGGTTAAACCCTCAATTTTGTTCCTCATGAAAACTATATATGGAGAAGTTGGGGCCGAGCTATATTGCATGGAAAAATGGGTATTTGTTTCTAATTTATAAACTATGTAACAAAATGTCCATGTTTTGAAATTATTTAGCAAAATGTCAATGTTTTTTAAATTCAATTTTAACAAAATTAAGTTATGTGTAAAACTTGATATTTTCAAAATTGAGTTTTATGCATATTTTTAAGTTGCAAAATATGCATAGAACTCGACATTTCTAACGTCGAGTTTCACTTTCACCTATAACTTGATTTTATTAAAATTGAGTTTTAAAAATAAGAGTATTTTACTAAATAATTTCAAAATAATACATTTTGCTGCATATTTTATAAATTAGGAGCAAATTATACTATTATTATTAATAAACTTATTTCTTCAGTAACACTTTTATTAAAGGAAAAAATAGGTAAATGTCAGTTTTTCCTTTCTCTAAAACCATCATGATTTTTTATTTATATTTATCAAAGGAAAATAAAAAAGCCAATTCTCATAATTCATTTGAATTGAGGGAAAAGGAGGATGAGTATAGTAGAATAGATTTAATAAAAAATTAACTTATTTTTAACCAATTTTAAATAGGCCAAGGAAAAGAAGAGGAAGAAAAAAAAAAGAAAAAAAAGAAAACATAAAACGTGATTTATGAATCGACGCGAAAACCATCAAATAACAAGATAAAAACCATCAAACTGATCGAATTAGCCCCTGATTATCAAAACCGAGTGCGCCTACACAGCACTCCTTTCTAAAAGTTATTAATATTCTAGTTAAATTCCACTTTTCAAACTGTCGGCTTATAGTCATTACGATTGTTAAAATTTCACAATATTTTTGTTGCTTTTCATAATTGATAGGATTCAACTTATCTTATTAATTTCTTTTTGAAAAAACCCTTATCTTATCAATGAAATAAAATAAAAAGTATTATAAAAGTATTGTAAAATTTTATTATGTTATTAAACTTTTTTTTAGTTTATTATGTTATAGTATTTTTAGCAACAATTAATTTTCAACAATAATAAGCAACAATAAGTTGTATCCAAACGGATCCTATAAGAAAAACAAAATTTTAAAATATTTTAACAACAAATTAAAATATTAACTTACCATAGAACTTTGTAAAAAAAAAAAAAAAGAAGCTTATCATAGAGCATAGACCAAAATTAAAATATATATATATGATGTTGGATAAAATCAGTTTGGTTGAACACTTCGGCTTCGGTGGGCTACGACGCTCGTAGAGGCCTGTAAAAGAAGAAAAAGATCAAAGGATGACCGGGGTGGACCGGTCAAATATCCTCCGATGGTGAAGTTAGTGCCTTCCTTTGTCTGGAATTCTAACTGTATTGTGTGTCAAGATTTCAGAATATCATACCTTTACATAATTCGGACCGGTCCTTATATAGGGTACTTTGGGGCGGTTATTTGGTTCAATAACTTCCCCCAGATTTGTGGAATCCGGATGTAACTTCTTTAACGGTCATAACCGCTGCTAGAAGTTACATATTTGGGAGAAATTGACGGGATAGCACCGGTTGATTAACCGCTTCAAAACTGCTAAGTATCGTATGGTCGTCCATGTGCAATGCTTATGGACGACCCTTTGTCATGCTGTTCTTTGGTCGTCCAGCTCACCCGTGGACGACCTTTTTGACTTGATTACGGATCTACCAATTGTCGACCTCTCAGGGAAGAGAGTCTGGACGAATAGGAGATGGCCTAGTTGTTTGCAAAACTACATGTCATGGACGACCTTCTGGGAATAGGAGATGACTTTTTTGCTATCCCATCAATATATATATATATATATATATAGACCTATCACACTCAAAAATCAAAATAAAATATTGTGATTAAGAGTTTTGTAACTCATTTCTAATTGAGACTAAATAATTCAAATCATCTATGCCTCTATAACATCCAAATGAAAAAAAAAAAAAAAAAAAGTGATGTAAAATTTGTTGAACTCTTAGGCAATAATTTTTTTTTGAAATACTCTTAGGCAATATTTGGTTAAAAAGAATGGAATAGAAGAAATTATCATATGCGCTTGAGCACCTGACACACTTCACCCCAGATTCTGTTTGGGATTATTTATTTTGTTGAAGTTGAAAATTTTTGTTAAAATATTATAAATAAAAGTAAAAATTAACTAAAATAGTATATAATAGAGTAGAAAAATGCAATAAAACTTATAATAGTAATAAAAAGTTTTGTAAATTAGAATCTATCGAAACGGGGCCAAATATTTACCGGCGCAGCATATTCTTGATATTATTCCTTTTCACTTTTAATTTTCTTCTGTCATGAGTCCCCGGGCCCACGTAAACTTTGACGAGCTTCGCGTGATGCCAAGAAAAATCCATCTCAACCGCACACATAACAACTACCTTTTTCAATCAACGGCGTAGATTTTGTAATCCGTGGTAGAAAACCACGTGCCGTGACTATAAAATTGACTCCCAGAAGAGACAAACCTACTGCGACAGTTTCATTTTCTTAAGAAAAAAAATATTGTATAAAACTAAAGCTGTGAGAGAGTGTGTTTTTTAAGTGTGATACGACAAACAAACCTGGTGTGAATCGAAAAATGGCTACGATCAAGTTTATTAAGGCCGTCAGATCTTCGATAGCCCGTGGAAATCCCACCGTAGAAGTGAGTTTTTCATCCATTTGTAACCGTCTTTACTTTCTTCTTTACTTTCTTTGTTTGTTTGGTGGAAAAAAAATGTGAGAAAAGAAAGGAAAATTTGAAAATAAAAAGTATGTTTGTGCTTTTAGAAAGAGAATTAAAAAGTCTGAATATGCATTTGATTTTCAGGTTGATGTTGGTGTTGAAGTTCCTGAACATAAAGGTTCACCGATTTTGGCTAGAGCTGCTGTGTGCAAGCGGTGCTTCTACAGTAAAAGCTTGTGTGTGTGTGTGTGTGTGTTTTTTTTTTTTGTTTTTTTAAATCGCTTTTTATTTTGTTTTATTATGATTGCTATCATTATGTACTTAGTTTTTTTTACTTCAATTTAAAAAATAAAATAAAAATTTGTGGGGTGCATTTTAGGCTTTTGATTTTGTTGAGTGCATGGTTTTAGTTTTGTTATTTGTGTGTGTCTGTGCATGTGTATTGATATGCATGTTTATTTGCATAAATATATGTTTTGATGGGTTTTGATGTTTAACACCAGTGGTTTACTAAGTCATTTGTATATGATGTTGTTTTAAAGGTATCTATGAAGCCTTGGAGTTGAGGGATGGTGGAAAAGACTACCTTGGTAAAGGTGTCTCCAAGGTATTCCATTACTTTCATTTTTCTTTTGAAGTAATTATTTGTAAGCTCCTTTGACTGATATTAACTAGGATCCTTCTTTTTATTATGTGATAAATCATCATTGCCTCAATGTTATCGCTAAGCAAATGGAACAAGCTTTCTATGGAAATTGATTTTAAGGGCAGGAACTAAAATCTTGATGTGGGTGTATCATTGTATGTGTTCCCCAGTGGATATCTTGTATGCTAGTAATGTCTATGGCAATGAAATGATTCTATGCTGTTAATATTCATTTGGCTATTTTATATTTGGACTGTCTTTGTTCTCATCCAGTATCTTTACTGGTTTTTAGTTTCCCCTTTGATTTTGGTGGGGTGCAGTGAAAGTAATAATGATGATTTGGTTTCTTGATGGTGTAGGCAGTGGAGAATGTGAATAAAATCATTGGACCTGCCTTGCTTGGCAAGGTATGATAATATTATGTTTATGAAAGTTTGTTTTAATTTCTTTGGAGCCCATGAAAAGTGAACAGTTGTTAATGCATTCGCACCTGTTATTTTTTTATTACTGATTCACAGGACCCAACAGAGCAGACTAAAATTGACAATTACATGGTACAAGAGCTAGATGGAACTGTTAATGAATGGGGTTGGTGCAAGCAAAAGGTATGATCGTGATTAGAATTCGTGGGTTATAATAAGTCTTATTGCAGCTACCTATAACACACACACACACACACACATGTATGTATGTACGTATGTCTTATTGCAGCTCATTATTTAAATTTGTTGTCGCTCTATGAATTTCATGCTAATCGATGTTTCTTCCCTCTTGATTTTCCAGCTTGGTGCAAATGCTATATTGGCAGTATCCCTCGCTGTTTGTAAAGCTGGTGCTATGGTGAAGAAGATCCCCCTTTACCAGGTATAGGTGGTTTTGAAGATCACTGTTACCAAGCCTGTTAATTTTAGCTGCATGCTGAGTGGTTCATTTTTGTTGTGTTTTAACCTTGCAGCACATTGCCAATCTTGCTGGGAACAAGACCTTAGTGCTTCCTGTACCTGCTTTCAATGTTATCAATGGAGGTTCCCATGCAGGCAACAAACTAGCTATGCAGGTAATTTTGATGATATTGCTTGTATATGATGAATAGTTAATGAACTTTTGTAATTGAAGTTCTTACTCTGTCTCTCTATGTAGGAATTTATGATTCTTCCTGTTGGGGCATCTTCTTTCACGGAAGCCATGAAGATGGGTGTAGAAGTATATCATCATCTGAAGGTGACTATTCTCATTCCTGATTTCCTGTGCAAATTTTTAATAATAAATTGGCATGACTGGGGGGGCTTATTTTGCTTTTGCCTGTCTGTCTGTCCAGGCTGTAATTAAGAAGAAGTATGGGCAAGATGCCACTAATGTTGGTGATGAAGGTGGCTTTGCTCCTAATATTCAGGTTAGTGTTGCTCTTAGTGTGCTGTTAGCCTATCAGGAAATGTTATTTGGAAGTGAGAAGCCAAATGGCTCTGTTACAACTGTTTTGTGAAACTGCTATTATACTCTTCTATGTCTTTGTTTAAAATGTAAAATCAACAGGTCATATAGCTGATAGCTAAGTGCAAAAAATTGGCAACCCCTTATCCATAGTCGACCCCAAATTTTTTGACTAAGGCTTGGTTGTTGTTGTCTAGTTAAATTTTGTATTTCTCACCTGTTCATCCTCAATTAACAACAATTTTGCTTCACCTCATCTATCACATGTCAGAGACCATGTATAACGTGGATAAAATAATGTTGTGATTTTGATTGACAGGAAAACAAAGAGGGTCTTGAATTGCTGAAGACTGCTATTGCAAAAGCTGGATATACAGGAAAGGTTAGTTATTTCATCTATTTGAATCTATTATATCACTATTACTTCATTATTTCCTCTTGTAGCAAAGCAAATTATACAATATTGATGCGTTTTTCTTGCCTCTTCTGACAGGTTGTTATTGGCATGGATGTTGCTGCATCAGAATTCTATGATAGCAAGGATAAGACCTATGACTTGAATTTCAAGGAAGAGGTAATTTAAGTTGCATTTTTCCCTATGATCCATTTTTTGTATTTGATTTGACATAAATTTGAAAGACTCCTGTGTCTATTTTTATGGGTGTGATCAAAATAAGTTTGGTTAGGAGCATGCCAAGAGCCTTGTAGCTCAACTGGCACCTCCTTATATTTCCAACAAAGATGCCTAGGGTTCAAATCCTCCTTCCCCCAACTATTGAATTATCAAAAAGTTTGGTTAGAGCACATTGATTGCTTCAGTTTACCATCAATTAAGTTAGCTGAATAAATGAATCTCTGTTACAGAACAATGATGGATCACAAAAAATATCTGGAGACAGCTTGAAGAATGTTTACAAGTCATTTGTGTCTGATTATCCAATTGTGTCCATTGAGGATCCATTTGATCAAGATGACTGGGAACACTATGCCAAGTTGACAGCTGAAATTGGCCAGCATGTGCAGATTGTTGGTGATGATCTTCTGGTGACAAACCCCAAGGTATTGAAAGGCAATATCTGTTAGTCCAAAGTCAAGAAAAAAAAGTGGGAGGCAGTCTTTTAACTTATTTTTGTTCATTGTTGCTGCAGCGTGTGGAAAAAGCAATTCGGGAGAAGACCTGCAATGCCCTTCTGTTGAAGGTAGAACTTATTACCTTCTAAATTAGATGGGCATCTAAGGATTGCCCTGTGGATGATGTTTTAGGATAATATGTTGGTAGTCATTTCTTTATTGCCATATATTGCTTTACCTAATTTTTTGGATTACTTGTTGATAGCTATTAGTTTGCCATAGACGTGCAAAAACAACAGTATGGGAAATATCTTTTTTTTATTTTTTATGCAACAGTATAGGAAATATCTGGATGGTCATGTTACTGAATCGGGAATTTTTTTTTTCCCCTTGTGTCTATGATTGTTCAGGTGAATCAAATTGGTTCAGTAACAGAAAGTATTGAAGCAGTGAAAATGTCTAAACATGCTGGTTGGGGTGTCATGGCAAGCCACCGAAGGTATGACATGTCCACAATGTTCCAACCTTTCCCCCCCCAAAACACACAAAAAAATAAAAACCTTGGCTTTAGCATTTCTGTTGCTGATGTTGTCTCTTTGTTCAATGTAGTGGTGAAACCGAGGATACCTTTATTGCAGACCTTTCAGTTGGATTGGCAACGGTAAGTGTTAGGCTAGTTCTTCATTGTAACTATTTAGTTTCTTTTTTGTGTGGAGGTTGTAGCTATTTGTTTTTTCCTGTGTGAATATTGATGCTTGTGTGAGGAGAATTTGATTTGAAGGAATTGTCTCTTGTTTGTTGGATTTGACTTTGTACTGGTACTTAAGAATTATCTCGTTTTTATATGTTTGCAGTATTAGTTGATAAATGTTATTGCTTGAGCTGATATGATCTGCATATATGTCCCTATTTGTTAAACAGGGCCAGATCAAGACTGGAGCTCCTTGCAGATCAGAACGCCTTGCTAAATACAACCAGGTAAATTGTTGTTTTGGGCCCTAACTGCTGTCTCTCTCTCTCTCTGCTTGATCAACATAATCCTTGCCTCCATAAAGAACTCCTATAGTGCTAATCTTGGTTCCCTAATAATGTTTTTTTTTCCTTCTCTATTTTCTTAGTAAATTTATTAGCTGCTTGAATGTCTCTCGTACACCCACTGCATGTTTTACGGTTACAATAAATGATTGGGTTAACCAATATCGTGCTTTGATATCAGCTTCTTAGGATAGAGGAAGAGCTTGGACCCGCAGCTGTCTATGCTGGATCGAAGTTCAGAGCACCCGTGCAGCCATACTGAGGTGGTTATCAGAGTCACTGTGGAGCATAGCGTCTGTCAATAAGCTCCTTTATTATCTGGTTTTATGGGACGTGTAGTTTTGTGTTACTTTAAGCTTCTTTAAGAGCTGAGGATTTTAACAGTTGGGTAAAGCTGAGAACTTTTGTCAAGAGTGAAGATTATAGTCGACTGGTTTGTATGTCTATTATGGAAAATCTATTTTGTTGATCAGAACCCTATTATATGAAAGGTGCAACTTTGCCACTTGATTGTGGTGGTTGCATTATTTTACTAAGGATGAAATTTCCGTGAGGGCTTTTTTTTTTTTTAAAGAAAAAATGCATAACTGATCTTCAAACTTTTTTTTTTATTTTTTTTATTTTAATTCTCTAATTTTCAGTTTTGTCAATTCAGTCTTTTATTTTTTAATTTTTGTCAATTCGGTACTTTATTAAACTTCATATACTAGTTGCTGTCAGACTCATTGGAATGACGCTTTTTTTTTTTTAATAATTTGAAATTAAAAAAAAAAATATGGGAAAAAAGAAAAAGAAAAGAAAACATTAAGGGAAATGATGACGTCACTCCCTTTCTCCTGCATTGAAACAAAACAAAGAAACCCAAATTCCTAACTCGTTAACTTTGAGATAGAGAGAGAGACGAAGTTGATCATGGGCGTCTTGTACTAAAACCTCTTTGACATGATGGTGGACGTGGTGGTTAGCGCCATGGTTGTTGTCGCCTATGAGAATATTTCGATAGTCATGGTTGAGACTGGGATAGTCATGGTTGAGACTGGGTGGCTGAGCTTCGACGCTGACGCGAGCAAGGTCGAGGCTAATTCGGCTTATGTCGAGATGTATCTTAAGAACCTTGTGGTGCATTTGAGATTGGGGATCAACACGTTGCTGAGAAAGGAAGGAGTAGCGGAGGTGTATATATACGAGCTATTTGACAAGAAAGTGAAGCAAAGGAATGATCAGAATTGGGGATTTTGTATTCGAATATGACCAAGAAGTACAAGATTGAGTTCTTTGGGTGTGGGTGCAATAGAATCATTAATCACCAAATTGGTTTCGTGAGAGTTGGGTCTTTCTTGGTCTTTGCCTTCTTGCTTTGGCTTTTGCAGTAGTAGTGAAAAGTATAGTACAAAAATCAATTGCATTTTCTTGATGATGATGAGACAATTCTTCATCTTTATAATCAGAATTTGGTTTTAGGGGTAAAGTGTTTAATAAAAAGAATTCAATGAAAATGCAAAACTTGGTCAGAGCTGGAGCTACAGAGTACACCCATCATTGATTCAGAACTCCATCACCGATTTAGTCAAGGCAAAGTAGTGAGGGTGGTGGTGGTTTATACGGCGAGCAGAGTAGCAAGGTATGGCGAGGAGTGGCGAGGAGAGTAGCTGGTGATTTCAATCCTCAACTCAGTCTCTCTCTCTCTCTCTCTCTCTTAAACCGGCTCTCTCTCTCTCTCTTTCTCTCTCTCTCTCTCTCTCTCTCTCTCTCAAAGTTAAATGGGTTAGGAATTTGGGTTTCTTCGTTTTGTTTTATTCAAGGGAAGGGGAACAATGATGTCGTTCCCCTTAATGTTTTTTATTTTTTTAGTTTATTTTATTTTATTTTCTTTTAATTCTGAATTAAAAAAAGAAAAAAAAAAGAAAAAAAAAGGGCAAAACGGCGTCGTTTCAGTGGGTCTAACGGCAGCAGGTAACTGAAGTTTAACGGAATACCAAATTGACAAAAATTGAAAGTTAGAAGACTGAATTGATAAAACTGAAAGTTGAAGTAAAAGCTATATAATGGAAAATCTTAATACACTCAGCATTACTATCATTTCACTTTTAGTATTACTACTATTACATAGCATGACTACTATTGCACACTTTAGTATATTACTACTATTGCAATTTGCGCACTTCGTACACCTTTTTTTTTTTTTTTTTTTTAATTGGTTCATGTGGTATTGCGTAGACGGTAAGTGTTTAATAACTAATAAGGAATATGTCTATTGTTAATGCAAATGTTTTTTTTTTTTTTTAATTGGTTCATGTGGTATTGCGTAGACGGTAAGTGTTTAATAACTAATAAGGAATATGTCTATTGTTAATGCAAATGTTTTCATGACTCTCCTTTTGCTTCCTCTAGTAGATGGTCCCCCATGTGGGCCTTTTGTTTTAACCCCTGAGACTTCAATATTAGAAATATCTCAATGTCACATTAGTCATTACTATACTATTTTCTCCGATTTTTCCCCATGAAATGTAGCACTCAACTGTTAGATATATAAGAAATGGTAGAGATACTGGTTCAACTTATTTGAAGTTATAATATGAATACTATCATTAATTTGCCACATTGAGAGCATTAAAATCAACATTTGACCCTCTGGTGGATGAAGGCCATTGTTTTCTTTCCTCTAATCTCTACAATAATTTTGTTACCATTTTAACACTGCTAGTTGCTTCGGCTTGTCATGAATGTTTTAGCTTCGAGGGTGGGATAATTTCCATTTTAGATCCTTTTAATGTATAAAAGGAAACCTGAACGGTTCATTTGTTGTAAGAGGGTGTTTTGTCTTCAGATGAAGATTGTCCGAAGAATCTTAGAGGGTGATTGGATTAATGAAAACTGAGTTATATAACTTAGTTTTCATCATCCAAAACCCGAAAATTGTTAATGCTGTTGGGCTTTAATCAATTTCTTTTTCATTTTCAGACTGCTCAAGCTACACTTTACTTCAATTCTTTTCATTTTCTCCTTTTCTTTAGTTCTTCTAATTTTCACTTTGTTAGGAGATATTCGAGTTATAGTAAGGATAGAGATATGAGTTATGAGTTATAGGTTTTGGGCAATCCGAATGGGCTCTTAATATCTTATGATGTCGCCCATGATCCCACCCGCTAACAAGGGAGGGAATAAGAGCACCAAAATAAGTGGTATGATGAGAAGAGTGACGGTCTTGTTAGCGCCCATCATTAAGCGGAGGCTAGCTAATAGCCGTGGCTACACTCTCTTTGCAACATTTAGGTAGCAGTAATAGAACAAGTTAGCCAGAAGTGGAATTTTGTAACATAACCTACTAAATTTTTTTGTTGCAAGTAACTGAATATGCTTGAAAAACTACTGTATTTAAGATTTAATGTAATTGTCCTTATTTTTTTGATATACCAAACTCTATTCTTGATGTATTAACTAGTCTATTCTTTTTTGAGTAAATAATAATACTTATTAGAACACATGAAAATAGTAATAATAGTGTTTTAAACTGGATTTATAATACATTACATAACCAGAGTACAATTACAAAATGACTTAACTTTTGTAGTTATAGACTAGAGTTATAAGCAGTGAATGCTAAATACACACAACCAATGTGAGATAAACATTCCACTTTTTTTTTTTTTTAGTAAACAGTAATACTTATTAAAACATATACGAAAATAGTAATAATAGTAGTCTATTCAAGTACATATCATTACACTTAACTTATATTTTTAGCAACATTATCTTCCTTATTATTCCAAGAACCTTGTAGATCAACGACAGGAGAACCTAAGTACATATCATTACTCTTAACATACTTTCAAAATTCACATTCCCAATACAATGTTTCATGTTCCCTCCGAAAAAAAAAAAAAAAAAAAAGATTCACAAGTATAAACCAAGTAACATTATATATAAAAATTTCAATGAGGATGTCACACACTTACACGTAATCCAAGTGAGCTCACATCAACGAGCACTTTGATTGCACATTGTATAATTGGAAAATATTGCGCAAAATAATAATTTTTATAACTCATTTTATGAGTAAAGTAATTAATATATAATTCAAACACTAGAAATTTCAAACAAAATTTTTGCTCAACCAGTTCCCAGATTGAAACAACAGTTCCATTTTTTTCGTAATCTTACATCCTCATGATAACAAACCTCTAATTTTTGCAGAAAGCAAGAACCTCAAAAAACTTGCAAGGAAAACACAAAAGCCAACAATCATCAACGAACATCAACCAACTCTACATCAAACATGAGCCATGAATTTGGTGGTATCTTCCCTGCGCTTTTAGCTCCATAGCTGCATAAAAAGAATTTATATAAATATGCCTGATTGGGACATCCAAAGCTTTGTAGGGGGAGGCCCTTGCTTGTTGGAACCAAAAATAAACAGGAGCCAGAAAGAGTGCATCAACACGTATCATCCCACCAAAGGTGGAACCATACAAGAAACAAGACAATAAAATGCAAAGCAAAACGTTTTTAAAAAAAAAAATCAAATGCAAAGCAAAACTATTCGATCAGTTGCATACCCCATTGATGGTGGAATAGTGAGTCTTCTTTTGTCCCCAATACGCATGCCTGAGGATTTAGTATAAATAATAATATGTAAAAGCTGCTTTGCAGAGGATATTAAATGTACAGACAAGTAGAATCAAGATTTAGTCCTTCAGAAAATTACCATTAACACCAACATCCCATCCCTTAATAACATGTCCTATACCTGCAAGACCAAAAGAAAAAATTGTTACCACAGAAAACAAACCTGAGTTCCAGGCATTCGTCATATCAAATTTTATAGTACCTAGACGGAATTTAAAGGGTGCCCTTCCCACATTCGAGTCAAAAATTTTGCCGTTGCTTTTAAGTTTGCCAATGTAGTGGACACTGACCTGAAAATAAAACAATTACAGTCAATTGAAAGAAGAGAAAAATTCATTGGATATTACTCTGTTTACAAGAACTTGCAAATAAATCTAGATTAATGTTCTATGAATGTCTTTTATTCATACATATTTGTGACTTGAGAGCTTGATTGTGTTTTAACCAATATCCATAGTATACTCCATGCATACTCAGGCCTCTTCTTTCATAAATAAAGTTTTGTTGCTTATAAAAAAAGAGAGGAAAAAAAGATCTATATATAGACTCATGGTCATAATGCATTGGATAACACAACAGCCAGAGATAAAAATCCAGGTTCAACAGGCCTACACCACAAAAATTTATTTCATTTTATAGTGTCGCGTTACTGACTAGGACCAAACAATAAAAAAGCTGAAGCCCCATTGAAACCATGCACTGGATGAGCATAACGCTGACTAGAGTGATTAGTGCTGTGAATTTTAACTCCTTATATCGTCCCACTAAAGTTTCTTAGCAATTACAGGCCATGGGAACTCCATCTAACAGCTTACTATAAAGGCTTTTAGAGCATTCGCATCAGCTCGTGCAAAAATTCTTATCTCTTTTAGTATATGAATCTACTTTTTTTATTTTACCTAACCATTTTT
The DNA here is from genome assembly GCF_002906115.3 of Quercus suber. Lineage (NCBI taxonomy): Eukaryota > Viridiplantae > Streptophyta > Magnoliopsida > Fagales > Fagaceae > Quercus > Quercus suber. Next base: position 438,894 of record NW_027069979.1, read on the forward strand.
TCAAAACACCCACATTTGATTATTTATTCTATACACTATTTCATTAAATATCAATTTTCATGTTTTTTTAAAATTGTTTTTCTCTCTTCACATAGAAGAATCACCATCTACTCTTTTCCTTCACCCTTGGGAAACACAAAGAAACAATACAAAATTGTTTTGCATAAGCTATAATAACTTGTATATTTGCACAAGCAATGTAGCAAAATCCCATTTTGCACAATGGATACATAAACTGATGCGGATTTTTTTTGGGGTTTATTAGACGAATTTTGGACCTCATGCTATTTTACATTTTTAATACACAGGATGCTTTACTTTGTTAAATATGAGAAACATTCAAAAGTTAGTAAACCAAAAGGAAATATAAATGACTCCCGTCGAAACATAATATCTTTTAAGTTAAGGGCCAAGGCTTAAATGTGGTACTTGACCACCAGTATTAAACAAAGACTAACCTGTTTTCCAGGAGAAGCTCTTTTTCCATCTGGTTTGCCCATTTGTAGCTCCTCAATAACCAACCCATTTGCAAAGGTTCTCACTTGAGATGACTTGACTTCGCTTTGCTTTTCCTCTACCTCCTTATTTCCCACAGCTGAAACAGTTTGATCCACAGTAGCTTTCCCTTCAACCTCCTGAGTTGTTGACTTCTTCTTCTTTTTCTTCTTTTTTTTCTCCTCCGAGGAATTTTTCCCAGTAACATTGTCCAAATCAACACCAAGGTTCCTGTGCAAATGTACAGACAAAACTCATGTAAATAACATGTAAACTATATGAATTTCAACAATATAAGCAATTAGAAATCTCTCTTTCTTTCTTTCTTTCTTTTTTTTTTTCTTTTTTTGTGATAAAGTATAGAGTAAATGCATGTATTTAACAAGATGTACAAGAAAAGTTCAAGGGCACAGTTTGAGCATACAGGATATATACTCAACTGTCCTTAAAAGGCAAATACATCAAATAAAAAATGAGAAATCTGTTCTCACTTCTTGTTAGATAGCTTATGATCATGATCATTCTCAACAGGTGAAGCTTGGTTCAGATTGGAGCTCCTCTTTAACTCAGGTTGCTTTTCATCCTCAATAGGAACATTGATTTCGGTGTTGTTACCAGATTCAAGAGCCTCTCCCTCTTTAGCCTGTTCTTTTCGCTTCTTCTTGTTTTTCTTCTTTTGCCTGACATTGTTTTTAGGAATGGCTTAGCATATAGACACTAAATTAACTATTTCGAAGGCCTCCCAGCTCACAGGACACCTTTTTTTATTTTTTATAATTAGCTCACAGAATGAATATTAAGAGAGAAAAAAAGTTTTTGAAGCTACATTACCATATACCAAGTGCATCAAGTATTGAAAAAATAACATAAGTTCTGACCAAAATAAGAAAAAAACTGGAAAAAAGAAAAAAAAGAAAAAAAACAAAAAGAAAAAAAAAGAAGCAATTAGAAGCAAGTATCAATGGCAACAGAAAATAGGTGGATCCATCACACCTTTCTGGATGATCATCTTGGTCTACACTTTCAACCTTTCTTTTTAAGCCAGTAGCTTGATCACCATCTTTTGTTTTCTTCTTCTTCTTGGTTTTCTCAGATGCTTTCATTTCTATCTGTTCTGCTTCTGCTTCAGGCTTCTGAATATTCAAGTTGCTTTTATGCTCAGTAGAAACCGGAAAACCATCTTCATCTTCACTTTCCAAAACAGGGGAACTATGACTCTTGACAACAATTTGTTGTTGAGATTCTCTATGGTCCTCAGAATCACTTGATCGATTCTTCTTTTTTCGTTTTTGCTGGCCATTGCCATTTGTAGCCTTCTCATCATCCACTATTTCCTCTATTACAACTGCAATAAAAAGAAAAAACAAAAAAAGAAGTCAAAGACAGCAAATATCAAGTACAATATATAACTTACTAATAACTATTTGATTGTAAGTATTGTACACTGAAGAGTCACCAACAAACCAATGTGGAAAAAGTACATAATCACAAAAGCAGTTCAACCCCACTATGCTAATGCAGTGAAAAATATTACAACATTGGCTTAGAGTACATGATATTTGATAAAGATGCAAGTTGGGTCAGGTTATAAAAACCAAACCTACCATGGATAATTGATAATTCCAAAAAAATCTAACACTCACATGCATGCTCACATATACGCTGACATCAGACATCAGAAGCCCATCCTAAATTATAGATCAATAAAATACCAGCCCCCTTCAAATGATAAAGAGACAGCGCAACATGAAGCACTCCTTATAGAAGGGGAGTGGGACAACTCTTTAATTTTTTCATCTACAATTTCCATAATATGTTAATTCAGTTTCCACACAACTCTTACTAGTAGCACTGATACTATTAATAATTATAACAACATAGGAATAAAAATATAGCTACTACCAACAAGGCCACCCAAGCTTAACATTCATTAAGGTACTCTTATAAGCTTGCGTTCTCAAGTTCAGCTTACCAACTTAAAAATCAGAACCAATTACGTTCTATGTATATATAACCTCGTGACCTGTCATTTCAACCTGGACACTGCCCACATAATCAGGTCTGCCATACTTTGATGCAGAAGCAAGCCAAACCAATCGAAATTAGATTAGTTGTGTTGATTTGAGTCGGTGGGGTTAACCAGAGCCAAATTGTAGCAGCATTTGGGGAGAATTTTGACCCAGCTTGAGTCTGAATTTTATGCAATTATCAAATTTATTAGCAGGTAGCCAGCCCTCTCTCTCTCTCTCTCACACACACGCCTGACCTCTTCTTATTTTTTTATTAGATATGATTTGATCCTCAGAGATACCACAACCTTAACCAATATCCAAAGTTTCAGATAATCCTATATAATTCTTTTGGTGCACAAGACATAAAAATCTTCTAGAAAAGTCTCCTCCCATGTTAAAGAACTGAAAAATCAAAGAATAGTTTTTTCTCAAAAATTTCCATTCAATTTGATGCTTCCTTTTATATGAAATCCAATTCTTTCAAGTTAGTCACATCTGGATCCCAAGAATATGCTAATTTAATTGAAACATAAAATATTAAATAGCACATAGACTACACTACACAGGATGTACACCAGATAAGTAGCAAGAAGAAGAAAAATGAAGTTTAGAAGTTAGCAGTCTTTCAAAATGTCAACCTACCTCCACTATTTGGAACATGTGAAGGGTTGTACATGTCAAGATCACCATCATCAATGAAATCATCCTCATCCTCATATCCGTCTTCAGAATCAAACTCAGATGATTCGTCTGAGTTTGTGTCAGCAATATCCTCCCCAAAAGAATCACTTCACATAGTAGTAAGGGGAATATAAACCATGGCAAAGAAAAAAAAAAAAAAAAAGAAGAATTGCAATGAAAACTGCAAAGTAATAGAACTTCCATTTAAATCAATTCCAAGACAATCAATCAAAAGGATACGAATCATAGTCATCAAGAACACCATCTCCTTCATTGGCCACAAAATAACCAGAGAGATGAATGCTTCGAGGGCCAATCACTGAGAAGGCTACTAAATCATCACTCTGAAACTCAAGACTTAACGGGCACGTCTCGTTCTTATCTGGTAACAAAGAACACAAGAAAATTGGGCTCTTGTGTCCTACATGACACTGAAGTATACACCTTTCAGCTGATGATGAGCCAAGGCCTAATGTTGCCTGAATTTGCACACAAAACAACATAAATTAGCAAGCAAAAATTGACTTACAAACTCTTACTATAAAATCTCAAACACCCAGTTCAATATACAAATTTCTAAAATTCCCAAAAATATTGATGGGTCAATTGTACCAAATAATTATAGGTATATAGTTCAAATGGAAATACCCAATTTGTAAAAACTTCAAAACTTTTTAAACAGAACCTGAGTAACGTGAAGCTTTCCTTCAACATTGTCTGAGTGATAAGGGTATGTTTTGCCAGGTTTTACTTCAATTCCTGAGAATCAAAACCAGAAAAAAAAAACACACACACACACACACACACACAAATACATAAAAGATACATACAAACAAAGAATGCCTAGAAATGATTAGTTCATAGAATTAGGGAAATTGATGAAAAAGGCTTACCCCAGAAACCCATATTTTCAGAGATGAAAGAAAATGGTGGAGAGAGAGAGAGAGAGAGAATGTGTGTGTATCGAAGATTTTCTCTTAAACCCTAGCTATGGCTTTTAAAGCTTTAGTTAAACCCCAACACGGCGCGAGCTAGGGTTTCTACTTGTTACTGGTGGTATCACGCACAATGCATGTGACCGTGTTTGTAAGCGAGACACGTGCTTAAATACCCAATTTGTAAAAACTTCAAAACTTTTTAAACAGAACCTGAGTAACGTGAAGCTTTCCTTCAACATTGTCTGAGTGATAAGGGTATGTTTTGCCAGGTTTTACTTCAATTCCTGAGAATCAAAACCAGAAAAAAAAAAACACACACACACACACACACACAAATACATAAAAGATACATACAAACAAAGAATGCCTAGAAATGATTAGTTCATAGAATTAGGGAAATTGATGAAAAAGGCTTACCCCAGAAACCCATATTTTCAGAGATGAAAGAAAATGGTGGAGAGAGAGAGAGAGAGAGAATGTGTGTGTATCGAAGATTTTCTCTTAAACCCTAGCTATGGCTTTTAAAGCTTTAGTTAAACCCCAACACGGCGCGAGCTAGGGTTTCTACTTGTTACTGGTGGTATCACGCACAATGCATGTGACCGTGTTTGTAAGCGAGACACGTGCTGCCAAAAGTTTTTTTTTTTTTTTGGGTATTTCTATTTTCTAGTACTTTCAAATATGGCAATGGCAACCCATACTATCTGCAAGTGGAAATGGGCCTTAATTTTCTTCTTTTTCGGCTTGTGCTCATGGTTTGATCCAGGCACTTTAAGCATGATTTCTTTAACTTATTTATTTATTTATTTATTAGTTGGAATTACATTTTATTGTTCTAAATTATACTTCAAATTATATTTAGCACCTTAAACTTTTTAAATGCACATTTTGCATCTTAAATTATAACTATTGTTATACTTTGCACCCCAACATTAAGTTTGTCATTAACTTAAATAAAAAAGTATGACATTACGTGAAAAGACTCAATTGTTCCTCTTTTTAATCCCTAAAAACAAAAAAAAAAATTATATTTTACCACCTTAAACTATACTATTGATTATACTTTGCATCTTAAACTTTAGATTTCTATCCAAGTTAATAAAAAAACTTAACGTGAGGGTGCAAAATGTACATTTAAAAAGTTTAGGGTACAAAGTGTAATCTACGGTATAGTTTAAGGTGGTAAAGTGTAATTTTCCCTTTCCTTTTTTCTTTTTTCTTTTCCAATAAGATTTATTTGATAACAAAATATGAAGGAAAAATGTACACAAAGGCTGCATTTGGTTGAATGTAAAATATTTTCCGAGTGTAAAATATTTTCAGGTGAAAATATTTTCAGGAAAGGAAAATATTTTCAAGTGTTTGGTTGTATTCCAAAAAATGCTTTGGGAAATATTTTCTAGTGTTTGATTGTGTTCTGAAAATGCTATTTTTCTACTAGTTTCTCACATTTTCTCAGCTTCCCAACAAATTTCATAATAGAAAATTTCAATATAAAAACTTAAAACAAACAAAAATCAAAACAAAACCAAACAAAAATCAGAACAAAATATTTGTTAACACCAAAAACTCGGTCAAATGGAGAGAAGGAGGAAGAGAGAGTAATCGACAAGTGAGGGAAAGGGAGAGGTAGATCGAGAAAGAGAGAGATAGGGCATGGGAGGGTCATGTGGATCGGAGCTCATGGAGGAGGGATCGAAGCTCATGGATGTGGATTGGCGCTCATGGAGGAGGGATCAGAGCTCTTGGATGTGGATCGATCTCGCCGGTGCTGGGGTGCTGGTGTGCAATCTTGGTGGTGCTTGGATGAATAGAGCATTCATCATCTCGTGGAGGGGATGAGGATGGCGATCTGACCGGCGCGATCGTGGGTTCAACGACGCGATCTCACTCTCTTTCTCTGTTTGCGCATCTGTGAGTCCTTCTTTCTCTCTTTGTGCGTCTCTGGAATGGTTTGAAGTGAAAATAACAATGGAAAATATTTTACGCCCTATTGCCCTTATTTTACAGTCAACACTGAAAACATTTTTAGTTTGACCCAATTTTCAGTAACAACCAAACACCCACTTTTACGGAAAAACATTTCCAGAAGTGGTTTGAAACCAAAACAAACGCACCCAAAACCTCTCTTGATGTTATCCATAAATTATGGCACCTTCTTGAAAATTTGAGTGTGTTTTAGGCACAAACAATTAGTTGAGGCACTTAACCCTTATTATATTTCACCGTAACACAAACCCTAGGTGGAAGGTTGCCCAAAAGTTTTATTAAAATTTAAATACTAAGGAAATAGTAAAAATTAGATACTCTATTATAAATATTGCTTAGGTGGAAGGTTAAATGAATAAACTTATTAAATCATTTGCTTGGGAGGAAGTTAAATAAATAGTTCATATTTCCCTTTCAAAGAAAAGTGATATATGACACTAATTAAACACGAGGTGAAAGTCTAAATGAAACAAGTCTCAAAATATGTGTCACATGACAAGATCTCATTGATCAAATTCAAACCTTAGACCGAACAGTCTAATCGAACCCAAACCATTGACCAAACTATTGACTAGACTAAGTTGGCTATACCACTTTGACTTTGACTACGAACTAGATTTGACTTTTTCCAACTAGGCCTATTTTACTCTGTTTTTCACTTGGATTTCGATTTTGGAATCAATCACATTTAAGGCTCTTAAGTCACTCAAACTGAATCATCTCTTATTATGGGTTATGATATATGTGAAATTCGCCAATTCACTCACACATGCTTCAACATATGTGATCCTTTGCCCTTAAGCCATTAAGCCATCAATGTAGCCATCTTCTGGTTGTAAAAGCCTCTCCTTGGTCACTTATGCAACCATTTCCCAAGACTTTACAACCATCTAGCATTTTGTTGTCAATGTTATCCCAATTTGCATCGTTCCCTTGGTCAAACCACATAATTATCTTGGGTTACTTTTCTCTTCTTCTTCTTCTTCTTCTTCTTCTTTTTATTTTTATTTTTTTAGAAACCCTTCTCTCTTTTTCTAGCTTCCTCTCTCCCTACACAATTCTCTACAGCATTTTCTTGTTAATTTCAACAAAATGCACCTTATCCTATCTGCTTAACCATATTCTAACATCAAGGAACTTAGAGCTTTCACATTGGGTTCTTCAAAATAGAGTTTTCTCTAAAATTTTCATTACCATTGCTAAAATTGAAATTACTGAAAAACCTTTTCACATCTAAAATGGTCAATATTGTAGCTATTTTTTTATATTCACCATTCTAAAGAAGCCACTTAAAAAAAGATAGAGAGTATTCTCTAACAATAGAGGAGCATTGTAGCTCTTCTATGTCATTAAAAGCATTTTCTATTCGCCTTCTGTCTCATTTGGTTCTCTCTCTCTCTCGCCAATAACTATTGTACAATACTTTCGCGAGCAATGATGATAGGAGTTCACTAGTGGTTTCATTGAAGCAATTCAGTGGCGAATAGCTATCTGGTGGATTTCAGTGAAAGCTAAGAAACAATTTAATTAGGAACTAAGAAACACTATACAATGCACTCTCTTTCTTGTCCTTGTTTAGAAATGATTTGGTAAATTTGGTGGGAGTTGGGTGAATTGTGACTTTGAAAGTGTGAAACATATTTACACAATCAAAAACATAAAACCTGTCATTTCAGTAGGTGATATGAGTTGACTCTTTTTTTACGAGTTCCAGAATCTCTATCCGTATCCTGATAAATAAAATTTTCCATTGGATTTGGGTTCAATTTTATTAAGTCTACACATTAGTGGCCCTAAATTCAACATTGTTCCTTAATTCTCTATTTTGTTTGTATAATTACAATCAGTTAATTTATTTATTGCACACCAATAAATTGCCAAAATACTTGGGTTGCATATTATACATAATTATTATTATCAATTTATCAGTAGTTCCATTCTACCTTATCTTGATTGAATTTTTCTTCCCATTTGTTTTACTTGATGTTTTCAAAACTAGACACTAAAACAAGGTTAATTTGAAGCTTTGTTTAAATGTAGTTTCACAACAACCTCATCATACATTCATACTTAAAGGAGACTGAATTTCATCATCAACAAATTTAAAATTATAAACCAAAAACATTCCTCATCAATCTATAGGTAAATATTGAGTGGTGTAATATTATTTAAAATTATATTAGGAGTAGCTTGAACCCAAACTCTATAGCTAAATATTAATTAATTTGTATACAACTCAATTTTTATGTCCCTGGGGGACCTTCTAAACGGATATAATCATACATAATCCCTTGAAAAGGGCTGACGCTTCTTGGTTGTGTAAAAAAAACAGTATTATCCCCTTCAACAAGCCGTCCACCTGGGATGTCCACAGTGTAAAGCCAATAGAGCCCATGGATTCCATGTCTAGCAATCGCGTTGTCGTCCCCTATTAGTCCACTTGAAAACAGAGGTTTTTTTGTTTTTGGATCGTTAACCCGAACCTTCAAATACAATTCATTTAGAATTAATGGTGTCAATATGCATTCAAATTCGATGCTATTAACAAGTAATGGTCTCTCTCTCCATAATAATCAGAAAATGAAGGTTTTATACCTGCAGTTCAGAAAGAGAGGCAGATGCCAGTGCCACTCGCAACTTATAAGTAGCAATACGATTCACATTGTGAAGATTAAATTTGATTTGCCATGTAGTTCCTTGATACACCTTATTGGCTATTTTCCTGCAATGCAAGAAAGCTAGCTTGTATTGATTGCTACACTCTAATAATCCGAAATTTAGCATTAAAGAGGATAATTGTACGTAGAAATTCACATCCATTGGAAGGTTTTTTTTTTTTTTTGGGGGGGGTGGTGGGGGGTTGGGAGAGGGGTTTAAAAAATGATCTAAAATGAACTCAAACAGTATCGTAGCTAAAGGGAAGATGTGAAGAAAAGTTTGAACATGCCAAAAAAAAAAAAAAAAACTGCACCTGGTAACCTGAGCATAGAACCAATCTTTAGTGTAATCACTCACACCTACGGTGTAAACTAAGTCTTTATCAGGATAGATTTCTGCATATCTTTCCCACAAACCATACTGTCTAAACCTGCCAATTAAAAATGTGTAATCATATTCTCACTGAAATTATGTAATATGTAATTAAACATGATAACTTATATAGCTAGATTATATAAGAATAATATATATATATATATATATAGAGGAAATTGTTAAATATTAGTTCCGATTCCATGCTAATTAAATATTTGCTTTGATATATCATGTTGAATATTATATGCTATAATAGATTTAGAAGTGGAAGTATAAAATAAAGAACACAAAAAACGAGAGATACGTGATTCACTCTAACCCTTAAAATGTTACATATTTAATATATGAGAATGTAGTACAAATCTTGTGTTACAATGAACATAAGATGGGTATATATAAGATACTAAACCCTAAATTTCTAGTACATGTAAAAGACTTGCATTGCAGACAAAGTAAGATGGGTTTGGGCCTATACTAATGGGTTATTATCTCTAATATATATCTAACATAGATAATATCGAATCATTTCAAAGGGTTGGTTATTCATTCATGGGAAGCTATCCTCTGTTTGTTTCCATATTAATATTTTTTGGGAAAATAAATTATTTTTTTTAAGACTATTTTCATAAAAACTATCTCATTCTCCTATATTTGGCAGCAATCTTTAAATGAATTGGAAAATTATCTTTTAACTTCCCTAATTTAACTTGGCGAGAGATAGAATTGTTTTTCACTATTTTTTTTTTTTTTTAAAACAACTCTATCTCACGCCAAGCTAAACAAGGGAAATTAAGATAGAGTTTTATTTTGACCAAATTTTTCCTAAAGCTACATTTAGCTCCTAATTTTAACTGATTCCTCTTGCATGAACCATACTAATTTTATATACAGATTACGAAAAATCACAATTAATGGGACTAACCTGCAGCCAGGTTGATTGACATAAAGTTTGTTAATATATAAAAGGTTAGGATCGGGAACATAGAATTCTGCAGCAGTGCGATCTGGGATGCCTATTTCCCACAATGTTGGGCCATCTCTTGGAGGCTCATAAACAAGATTACCAACATCAGTGCTACGACCTGCTTCACATGATATTCAATTTCAAATCACTATAGCATAATAAGTAAATAACACATTAGGATATGAACATAAAAAAGCATCATAACAAATTGAAAAACAAGACCTGATGTTATGGTAATGATAGCAACATTTCTGTAATCACCGATGACACCAGGGACCCATGCATACAAATTAATTGGTAACCCTGATCAGAAATAACATGTTCAAAAAATCAAGTTTGCTACCTAGCTATGAAGATAAGGTACCAAATTGTCCAAAATTAAAAAGAAAATTTTCTTGTCCTAATGTTTAACTTTAACAGGAAAGAAGAGCCAACGAGTCATAATGGCGACATTATACGTACCTTTAATTAGAATGGAATAAAAAATTTAAAATTACCTTGCATTCTCTTTGCCAAGATCCAACATCCCCTGGTAGTGCCAATCCAACATAAGAACCATTTCCAGGTACAGCATTCTTATTAATATACCTACACAAAGCTCAAAGTTTAAACTTCAGTAAAATTTAACATGAGTTAATTGCATTTTGTCCCATTAATTATACTATAAGGTTTACTTCAATTCCCCATTAAAATTAAAATCTCAATTGGTAGTAGGTATATAAGTTGTCTATGGTTAAAATTGTTGTTAAACTTAAATAGGAAAGTTAAAATAGGAAAGTTAACTTTCCTAAATGCGGTGTATCTTTCACCAAAAAAAAAAGTGTAGCTCAAAATGTTTATTTTACTCTCAAAACTTTCTTAAAATAATTTATTAATAAATACTTTAAGGATACCCGTTAACCACATTTTGTAATTTAATCTTAAAAAAAAAAAAAACTACACTTAGAATTGAATGGTTTGTAGAGCGAAACATACATTATGGGCAAAACATATCTAAAAATTTTGAATTTATCATAAATTGCTAATTTTCTGGAATAGAGAGCAAATGACAGTAATGAACCCAAGGAAAATGCTAGAGATACAAAATTTTTTACAAACTGTTGATATAGTAAATGGTTATTGGTAAATGAAAAAGTGATGTTAGTGGTAGATCCAGATGAGAACTAATAAGAAATTGGCTATATTAACTGTTTGTAAAAATGTTATAAAATAGTTTATGCATGTAAACATTACTCATAAACCCAACGAGAAAAGATGCAATATAAATATAGAAATGTACCTATCAAGGACTAGTAGTCGACCAGTGACACTACCCCTTTGATTTGATGATGGAAAGTCCACTGAAGCTGGAAAATCATAGGGCCAGGCTTTAACTTCATTGATCGTCTGAAAAAAAAAAAAGATTGTTTTGTTTATTGTTCGCCATCAAAGTTGTACAATCTAATTTTTAACAAATAAAACTACAAACATCAACATGTGTTTGATGTGAAACCTGTTTTTTAGCATCCTCCCAGAGCAAATTGGGTCCCTTACCAGTAGTCAAAGAATTAAGATAAATAAAAACGGGACCGTAAACTTTCTTCCATGGTTCATTAGGTCCAAAATCTATTACCAAACCCTTTCCTGCGTAGTGTGGGCTATGAAATACCTGAGATTGTGCCATTTAGAGAATGTTAAAGATTATAAAAAATAGAGAGTATCACACACTTTCTTTTTTATAGTTCACAATGTACACGCAATGAAGATTTTGAAACTATCTTTCACTAACTGAGAGGCTGGTGGGACCGTTATGGGAGGTAAGGGATTGTTTGGAGGGTCCAGCAGATCGGAACTCGTAGCTGGGTGTGATTTGCCAACACCCCACGGGTGGGTTTGCGCTTATCCACCCATGAACTTGGATATCCTTGGCATCGTTTGAGTATTCGTACTTGTCATCCACCTGCACAATAATTGATCAAATCAAGGGGGGGAAAAAAAACGTGTTAGAGCAATCGCATTAGCTCATATAAATTTTTTTTTTTTTTATTTTAGCATAAAACCTTTTTTTATTTTATTATTTTTTATATATATTACACAATCACTTTTCAAAAACACCCATATCATATTCTCTATTCTACTTTCTATTTTATTTAAATAATCATTTTTCATTTTTTATTATTATTTTCAGAGAGAGAGAGAGAGAGAGAGAGAGAGAGAGAGAGGAGGTGAGAGAAAATAAAATTAAAATAATGATATACAAAGCTACCGTAACCATGTATATTTACATGGTTATTGTTTACACATCTTTAATTTGACTGATGTAAGTGATTTTTTAGCTTAAATGTGTAAATTTAACACAGTTGTTTTAGTATGCATATACTGATACAATTGCTTTTAAAGTTTCCAAACATGCTTATGAAACACCAATTCAAGTATATTTTCAATTGAAAACTAATGTTGAATTACAATAACAGATTGATAGCTAGGTTGAACTCTATTATTAGTAACTTACTTTAAAGTGGAATTACATAAAAAGTTTCAAAATTTATATTGTGTTTTAGGTTAAGTCTTAACTTTGTCAATTAAAGTCTCAAACTTATCAAATAGTTTCAATTTGAAACTTCCGTCCATATCCATTATTTTGGAAAACTACAGAAAATTGTCACACTAGGAATTTCACCTAAGACTTAGCTTTATAAATCAATTTGACAAACAATGAATTAAGAGAATAGACAGAAAAGTTCTATTTAGTTAAAAATGTGTACTTAGAGTGAGAAAGTGAAATATATATTTATTTATTTATATATAAGTGAAATCTTATATGCCAAACAATTGAAGCTAGTTACCTATGTTCGATCTACAGTTGTTTAGTGTTATCAAACCGTGAATAAATTGTCAGTCTTGTATGTCATAGAGTTACAATTCAAGTCTAAGATGAAGACCTAAGATCAACTCAAGAGAAAGGAAATTTCTAGAATCTCACACACAGTCGATCGATCGAGCTATGCCTCGACAAACCATCAATAGGGTCTTGATTGATTAAGAATCGTGAATCCTAAATTTTGATATGGCCTATTAAGTTGGCTCATGACTTGGAATTCGAGCCCTACTCGTTAAAGTATAAAATGGATCACAAGAGTTGACTAAACAACAAGAAGTTGAGAGCCTCAATCATGTATCTACAATTTTTATATCAATTCTCTTTCAATTTACCAACATATAAGAGACAAAATAGTGTATCTGAAGATCGGTGTTACTGTTGTTTGGTGATCTAGCTAAAGTCACAATACATGAACACAATCAAGCTGCTATGAAATCATTGAGATGCATGGTCCTTGAAGTTGTGAGTGGGAAGTTCATGTTTTTGAAATCCATAATAGAATTGTTTAATCAGGTTGGAGTTACATGCTAGAAGTTATGGTTAATTTCATTTGTAACAACTTCAATTTTATTAGTGGATTTTGCCTCGAGGTTGGTGACTAAACTCTCAGTGTGTGTTTTTTTCTCTTTAATATTGTTAATTGGTTGTCAACAATTCGTTGTATTATATTTATATTTTTGCACTTATATTATATCGTGATATATTGTTATGGTTTAACGAACTTTAAATTGAATTTATACTTATAATGGGTTATTTAATCAACTTGGCTTAATTTCACATCATTAATCAAATAGGTTTAAATTTGAACCTTTAGACTAGGTGAAATGCAATTATGCAAAATTTTATTAACGAATTTTCTTTTGTTTATACTTCATTAATTAATATCCAAAGTAATGGAGATGGACAAAGGCTAAATTGAAACGGTTTCATAAGTTTAAAACTTTGATTGACAAAATTAAAAACGTGAGACTTAAATTGAAATAGAATAATATTTTGAGCGTTTTTATTTAATTTCCCTTTTATTGTAAGTTTTTTTTTTTAGTGGACCTTTTTTTATTAGCTAAGAGATAAAATTTTATGCTACTAGTCAAGACCCCTAATGTCTTAGTGACAAATCAAAATAAAAATGAACTTGCCCTTCAATATAAGTGTTTTTATCTTTTTCGTAAACCTTTGAACAGTTATAAAGAATTGCTATTGATATCATAGAGGTAGAGAGTTGAAGCTATACCTCTCCTTTAAACTCTGGCTCCACAGGATTGACAAGTCGTACTGCTTCTGGGTAGGCCAGGGCTTGGCCTCTAGGTGGTAACCGGTCTTCAGGCAAGGGCATGAATCTTTGTATGTTGTCTGCTACAGCCATATAATTAAACCTGTGAGTTTAAAAAACCTCAATTGTTAAGTCGTGTAATCTTTTCCTTTGAATATCTCAATATATACGGCCAATTATTTTTTTTGGTGGGAATTAAGGACATGTTAATATTCTTCCAGACAAGTAATCTAAACCTTAATAAAGAAGACAAATGTGGGTTTTATTTAATTCAATTAGTTACGTTTTTTGTTGTTAAATAAGAGATATAAAATTCAAACTCCGTCTCCACCAAAAACCGATTGATGTCTTAGCGTGATGATAAAGAGCAATTATCATAGAGCAAATGCTGTAAGTTGAAATTCTATTATATCTATAAAAATAAAGAAGACGGATCAAATTTATTTACTTGTCTTTCCTAAGCTTCAATGCAATCCTAGTAGTGTCCATGCTGAAAGCAGGCCAATTTGCTAAGTGTTCATAAATGGCATAGGAGTAGAATCCCGAGGAACCACGAAGCATCACGAACCTGAAAATAAATATATGGTTGTACATAACATTTGTCGTTCTAATTAAAAAATTTGTTGGCATTGATTGAAATCTTGATATAACAAGATGTGCTCATTTGAACAAGTACCTTTTGTCTATGTTCAATGGAACAAAGTTGCCCTTAAGTGAGGGATCCCACATTCTAGTGAAGGACAGCTCTACTTGTTCTTCATTTTTCACAACTACCTCCATTTTTGTCCCTTCCAACCTATAAAGCAAAAGTTTAGATACTACCTTCTTTTTTTTAGTAAGTGTTTAGATACTACCTTAATGACATGTAATCATTCAACAAAAGTTAAAAAGAACAAAAGCTAGTGCTAATAGTTGGAAGTTGGAACAGTTTCAAATTTACATGAAATTCAGCGATTGATAAGAAATGAATGTTGCAAAGCAAGGGAAATTTGATATACCTCATGAATCACAAGTAAAATAGGCATTTCAAATGTTAGATATATTATAAACCAAGAGGCCCAAACTAATTATAGGCCCATATACTTGTAGAATAAGCATATTAAACTTAGATTAGTTTATATATAGTTAGTTTAAGGTTAGTTATATATTCTTTAGTATATAAATTTTACACTGGGTTCATTGTAACACAAGTGTTTAATATAATATGTAGTTGTTTAGGATTTCTTTACTGTGGACATAGGCCATTAGGCCGAAGTGCCGAATCACGTAAACCTTTGTGTGTGCTCTCTCTTTCATGCTTCTACTCATCATTCGATTATCAAACACAATCACACAACAACTTTCACATGAAACATTCTCTTTTTTCAAATAATTCTATATATTTTGTGAATGTATACCATTTAAAAATTTAAGTTGCAAGTATGTAAGGATCAAGTAAAGGTACTAACAAGTAACAAGTACTCACGTTAAAATAATCATAAGCTCAGGAAATTTAATGTTCGAATATGTAAAAATAGTGGGGGCTGGGAAACATACCTATCAAGGTTACCCGCGGTTCCCTTACTTCTGTAGTTGTTCCATACCATATCATAGTATCTACATGATTAATTAAAAGAAATGAGAAAATTAATTTCAGGAAGTTCATTTGGAAATTGCATCCTTAATTGGCAGCTGATGCATCCTTTTTCAATATACAACTTGCTAAAATAGGAATATAAATCTTCTCACTTTTTGTTTTCCAAGCCACTTTATATTTCACAACTTTCTCGTGTGTCTAATTTATCTTCTTACTTTTGGTTTTCCATGCCACTTTATATTTCACAACTTTCTCATGTGTCTAATTTATTTTATTTTATCTTTTTTCCGATATAAACATTGGCTATCTTATACATAAAAAAATATTAAAAAAATATGTGACAAGTTATTTTTTTGTTGGAACATAAAATGGAAAACAAAAGTGGGATAGTGAATTTTTATTGCTAAAATACTAACACAATTATGCTCTTGTAAGTCTTGTTTCCTACCGGTTACCCTTAATCTGGTTTGCTTAATTTATCATCATATAAAATCATTAAAAAAAAAACATTAAGGCCGCCAGTGGAATTAACTAATAACTGTTACTTTCTTAAAAAAAAAAAAAAAAAAAAATATATATATATATATATATATATCGTGATATATTGTTGTGGTTTAATGAACTTTGAATTGAATTTATACTTATAATGGGTTATTTAATCAACTTAGCTTAATTTCGCATCATTAATCAAATAGGTTAAAATTTTAACCTTTAGACTAGGGGAAATGCAATTATGCAAAATTTTATTAACGAATTTTCTTTTGTTTATACTTCATTAATTAATGTCCAAAGTAATGGAGATGGACAAAGGCTAAATTGAAACGGTTTCATAAGTTCAAAACTTTGATTGACAAAATTAAAAACGTGAGACTTAAATTGAAATAGAATAATATTTTGAGCGTTTTTATTTAATTTCCCTTTTATTGTAAGTTTTTTTTTTAGTGGACCTTTTTTTATTAGCTAAGAGATAAAATTTTATGCTACTAGTCAAGACGCCTAATGTCTTAGTGACAAATCAAAATAAAAATGAACTTGCCCTTCAATATAAGTGCTTTTATCTTTTTCGTAAACCATTGAACAGTTATAAAGAATTGCTATTGATATCATAGAGGTAGAGAGTTGAAGCTATACCTCTCCTTTAAACTCTGGCTCCACAGGATTGACAAGTCGTACTGCTTCTGGGTAGGCCAGGGCTTGGCCTCTAGGTGGTAACCGGTCTTCAGGCAAGGGCATGAATCTTTGTATGTTGTCTGCTATAGCCATATAATTAAACCTGTGAGTTTAAAAAACCTCAATTGTTAAGTCGTGTAATCTTTTCCTTTGAATATCTCAATATATATGGCCAATTATTTTTTTTGGTGGGAATTAAGGACATGTTAATATTCTTCCAGACAAGCAATCTAAACCTTAATAAAGAAGACAAATGTGGGTTTTATTTAATTCAATTAGTTACGTTTTTTGTTGTTAAATAAGCGATATGAGATTCAAACTCCGTCTCCACCAAAAACCGATTGATGTCTTAGCGTGATGATAAAGAACAATTATCATAGAGCAAATGCTGTAAGTTGAAATTCTATTATATCTATAAAAATAAAGAAGACGGATCAAATTTATTTACTTGTCTTTCCTAAGCTTCAATGCAATCCTAGTAGTGTCCATGCTGAAAGCAGGCCAATTTGCTAAGCGTTCATAAATGGCATAGGAGTAGAATCCCGAGGAACCACGAAGCATCACGAACCTGAAAATAAATATATGGTTGTACATAACATTTGTCGTTCTAATTAAAAAATTTGTTGTCATTGATTGAAATCTTGATATAACAAGATGTGCTCATTTGAACAAGTACCTTTTGTCTATGTTCAATGGAACAAAGTTGCCCTTAAGTGAGGGATCCCACATTCTAGTGAAGGACAGCTCTACTTGTTCTTCATTTTTCACAACTACCTCCATTTTTGTCCCTTCCAACCTATAAAGCAAAAGTTTAGATACTACATTCTTTTTTTAGCAAGTGTTTAGATACTACCTTAATGACATGTAATCATTCAACAAAAGTTAAAAAGAACAAAAGCTAGTGCTAATAGTTGGACGTTGGAACAGTTTCAAATTTACATGAAATTCAGCGATTGATAAGAAATGAATGTTGCAAAGCAAGGGAAATTTGATATACCTCATGAATCACAAGTAAAATAGGCATTTCAAATGTTAGATATATTATAAACCAAGAGGCCCAAACTAATTATAGGCCCATATACTTGTAGAATTAGCATATTAAACTTAGATTAGTTTTATATAGTTAGTTTAAGGTTAGTTATATATTCTTTAGTATATAAATTTTACACTAGGTTCATTGTAACACAAGTGTTTAATATAGTATGTAGTTGTTTAGGATTTCTTTACTATAGACGTAGGCCATTAGGTCGAAGTGCCGACCCACGTAAACCTTTGTGTGTGCTCTCTCTTTCATGCTTCTACTCATCATTCGATTATCAAACACAATCACACAACAACTTTCACATGAAACATTCTCTTTTTTCAAATAATTCTATATATTTTGTGAATGTATACCATTTAAAAATTTAAGTTGCACGTATGTAAGGATCAAGTAAAGGTACTAACAAGTAACAAGTACTCACGTTAAAATAATCATAAGCTCAGGAAATTTAATGTTCGAATATGTAAAAATAGTGAGGGCTGGGAAACATACCTATCAAGGTTACCCGCGGTTCCCTTACTTCTGTAGTTGTTCCATACCATATCATAGTATCTACATGATTAATTAAAAGAAATGAGAAAATTAATTTCAGGAAGTTCATTTGGAAATTGCATCCTTAATTGGCAGCTGATGCATCCTTTTTCAATATACAACTTTCTAAAATAGGAATATAAATCTTCTCACGTTTTGTTTTCCAAGCCACTTTATATTTCACAACTTTCTCGTGTGTCTAATTTATCCTCTCACTTTTGGTTTTCCATGCCACTTTATATTTCACAACTTTCTCATGTGTCTAATTTATTTTATTTTATCTTTTTTCCGATATAAACATTGGTTATCTTATACATAAAAAAATATTAAAAAAATATGTGACAAGTTATTTTTTTGTTGGAACATAAAATGGAAAACAAAAGTGGGATAGTGAATTTTTATTGCTAAAATACTAACACAATTTTGCTCTTGTAAGTCTTGTTTCCTACCGGTTACCCTTAATCTGGTTTGCTTAATTTATCATCATATAAAATCATTAAAAAAAAAACATTAAGGCCGCCAGTGGAATTAACTAATAACTGTTACTTTCTTTAAAAAAAAAAACACACACACACACACACACTAGTAACTGTTACATATACTCAATTACTGTTTCTAAATGTTAATTAAATTAACATTAAAAAAAAAAAAAAATCCCAGCAACATCTCTCTTATTTGTTGAAGAACACGATTGTGATACTCAATTAATGGGCTACATGAATACTAAAATTAAAGTTAATTTTAGTATTTATGTAGCCCATTAATTGAGTATCACAATCGTGTTCTTCAACAAATAAGAGAGATGTTGCTGGGATTTTTTTTTTTATTATTTTTTAGCTGGGAGAAATTGAACAGTTTTACCCTCTCTCAGTTTCTCTGTTACGAACTTCGAGCAAATTATCAATGCCATGATATTGTATCCCAGTGACCATTCCTCCTGGATTTGATAGGGTGACTTGTAGTATGCCATTATCCATAACCACCTGCAAAAAAGTATATGTCTCATTAATTGTAGAAACAGAGGTACCATAAAAGAAAAAGATAAAAATAAAGTTACTTGAGTGACTTACATGTTTATCTTGAATTTTTAGTTGCACGCTTGGGAATGACCCGTTGAGACTGCCTTTTGCTATCTCCGGGAACTTCTTTGGGACCATGGATAAATCAATATGGTTTTGGGGGGTGAGTTTTTGTAAAATGTAAAGCATAAAATGACTGTAAGCTAAATTCAAATATATATGATGATTCTGAAAAGGAGATCGAGACAATTCATCCCTAAACTTTGCACAATCGCGTTGTAATCGAGTTCAAATTTTTATTCTATTCAGAAATTATAGAAGAATGCAACAAGAACAAAGGAAATTATACATAGCCGTTCAGTGGCGGAGTCAAAAAATTATTTCAAAGGGGCCAAACTATATATAATTAAATTCAAATAATAACACACACATCTATATAATAATTATTTATTGATTATATATAAAAAATGTTTGTAATTTTGATTTAATATTAGATTTTCTCATGTTAAAAAAATATTTACATTAAGTTTTTACGCCTTTGCAAAAAAAGAAAAAAAAAAAGTAAGTCAATCTTGATATGTCTAAAAAGAGGAAATTCTTAAGTACTATCAGAATATAGTAAAATGATGCTCTCTTCTCGTACACAAGAAGAAAACCACGTGGGTTAAATAGTGTTTTGTTTAAAAATAAATTTTATCAATGATTTCTTTTAGTTCTTAATTAAAAACAGCCTTTAACAGTACCCAAAAGAAAAAAAAAAAGGACAATGCACTTAAACATGCAAATCTAAATAATTAGACATCAAAACAAGTTGTTTTTTTTTGGGTATGATGATGAATGGAGATAGAGATCAAGGTTAATTTACCTGATTGGCAGATCCAAAAACAAAACCAAGAAGCAAGTGACCAATAATAATAATCCAAACCCTTTGAGCAAAGCCATTGTCAGATGTACCAACAAAAAAATGTCTACCACCCCAAGGCATTGTAGTATACTTACCAAAAGGTCGGGACAGTACAGCAAGATATAGAGATGAAGTAAAACTTCAATGTCTAGATATAAAAATATAAAAAAGGGTAAACAGCTACAGTGTCTGGCTATATATCAAATTTGCGGATTATAAGGTTTTAATGGATATGACTTCTTCACGTAAACAGCAACAAATAACTTTTTTGAGACAGAACCCAATGTTGTAACCTATATATAACATTAATACCAAGAACTTATGTTAGGCAACTCGGTTAATTACTTAGAGACATAAATCAAAAAATTTGTGTCTCTCTCTTTTTATTCATTTATTAGCCAGTAACTTGCGCTTTGTACGGTTTATTATTAAAAAATATTAGCTTAATTGTTTTAATAAATATATTTTAGAAACCTTTTAAATATTCATTATTCATTTTTTTTTTAATAAATTCTAAGAAAACACTATCCGTAAAAGGCTTTCTATAAATAAATAAATAAGTGATAGTGGGAGAGATTTAGATGAGTATTAAATTATAAGTTGTCTAGTGCATCTATTAACTAGACACGATATAATGCAGATATATGTTTAAAACGGGATACTTGTTTACATTATATCATGTCAAGTGCATAAATGCACAGGAATATTAACGTTTTCTAATCTATAATATTATATTATATTATAAAAGTTTAATCTTAAAAGTGGGCACAAAATGAGACATGTATGCTTTTGACCATGCATGTAACACTAACATGTACAATTCATCTTTCTTAAAACTAATGATCCCTGTACAGTAATAATGCCACATGTCCAACCACAATTCATACACATCACAATCATACTTGCATTGTTGAATGGTTTGCCATGTATATAGATATATAGATTATACTAATGACTAATGATTTTTTAAAAATTCCTTTGATAGTACATTTCCTTAAAAGTACAAAATTTTTCTTTTTGAGAAGATAATCACAAACATCTTTTTTTAAGGAAAATAACCACAAACATTTAAGTGTCTTAATTGGAAAATTATCTGGCTTCTTATTTTTTTTCTTATTTTTTTTTTCTTTTTGAGAAGAAATTTGAAGGGGCAATTTTTATTTAATCAACATTAAATCATAGATTATTATCTAAAAAAAAACATTAAATCATAGATATCTGGAGGGATAGATTCCATCCAAACAAGTGAAGAGTCATAATCATTATCATGGGTTATATACACTTTTCCTCATAATTAATTAAATAGTTGCATAGAAATTATGGTGCTATTTGATTTTATACCCGTACCTAAATGGAAAAGTGAATCCAATAGAATTAAAAATGGATCATACATTACATATCCACCAATAACAACTTCATCACCATAAATCTCCTTAATAGAGTGCAAAGGGTGATAAAGAGCTATCATTAGGAGCGGACGCCATAGGTTAAAATTCTCTTAAGAAAAAAGAGTTGTAAAATTCCAAAACCTAAAAAAGAAAAAGAAAAGGCAAATATTAGGTTTTTTTTTTTTTTTTTCCCCAAATGGAAAACTCCCAAAAAATTGAATTAATACTTCACCTAAAATAATTTGGAAATCACAATGGATATGGAAATGGTGGGTGGCTTGGTATTTGGTGCTATCTGTTTGATATATTCTTCAACGCGCACAGTTGCCCTTATATGTCCTCTAAAATTCAATGCCCACCACAATTTTTGAAAGGACAAAATTTAATTATAAAATTAGTTGTAACTTAAGGGTGCAACTTTACTTAATAAAATAAATATTACTACATATTTTGAAAATCTAACTGTCAAATTATATGTTTTTATGCTCTTAATACACGTCAAATTTTGTATCAATTGAATGTTATTTACTATATGATCTATATGTTTATATTTTACGCGTAATTTTAAACTACAAAAACTTGAGATTTAAATAATTTATTGATGATATAGCTATTGATCTTTAATTTTTTAGAATTTTTGCAAGTATGAAGGATATAGAAGAAGATGTAATCCAATGGTGGATTTGTCAAAATTCACATTTAATAAAAAGATATTAAGTAAGGTTATAACCTAAGGCTATAACTAATTTTGTAGTTAAAATTTTTTCTTTTTGAAAGGATCAAACTTAAAAATTTTCACAAACACAAACACAACAGATAAAATATTTTCACAAAATTGACAAAAATAAATTTTTTGAATCTAGGTTAGGGAGAGATGGAGGCTGACCTACCAGCTGGTTTAGATGACAAAAAAAGAAAAAAAGAAAAAAAAAAAAAGAGTAACTATAACATATAGAATATCAAGAGAGAGTGAGAAGAGCTTAATCCCCAAAAACCTTTTTTCTTTTTCTTTTTTCATATAAAAAGGTGCATAAATAGAAGATTAACAATAAATTTTTATTATAAAATAACTAACTTAAAACAAAATCATTTAACAAATTTAACTCTTGTGATGTCACATAACTTTTGCTTTAAAGGATTGAAGAGGGGTAATTTGGTTTTTCTATGTGATGACATGTACGCAAAGGTCAAATAAGTCGTACGTGACATTCTTTTCCGTCCAAGTTAATAGCCCATTTGTTGTTAGGGTACAAAGTGAGATACATGTTATAGTTTAGGGTAATAATCATGCATTTCAAAAGTCCAGGATGGTAAGTATAAACAGGGGTATAATTTACGATGATAAAGTGTAAATTTAAAGAAATAAAACACACACAGACTCATCTATACAAGTACAAATCATTGCTCTTTAAATTATATTTTTAGCAACTTTATCTTCCTTATGCAGATCAATGACAGAAGAACCGAAGTTTAAATCCCAATTCATCCACGTTTATTTTCAAAATTCATGTTCCCAATACAGTGTCCCATGTTCCAATAACTTCAAACATGTACGAGTATTTTCTTTACTCTTTAATTGATTCACTATGTAAAACAATAAAACAATTAAAGTATAAATTAACCAAGTAATATTTTATATGTAAAAATTTCAACGAGGATTTGCACCCAAGCGGGCCCAAATCACTGAGCATTTTGATTACACATTAAATAATCATATGAAATTGAGTGTGCATTTGATATAAACTTATTTATCTTTTTTGATGATTGGTTTTTGTTGTAAATGTTGTAAAAGTTTGAAAAAATAAAATTTTAAAAAGTTGTACGTAAAAATTAAAACTTAAAAGCAAATAGACTCAAAAACTCATGAGTAAAGTAGTTAATGTAATTCAACACTAGAATTTTCAAACAAAATTTTTGCTCAACCTGGTTCCATTTTATTTTTTATAATCTAATATCGTCATGGTAACAAACCTTAATTTTTGGAGAAAATTGGCAAATGCCCATTTCACACAAACTTTCTAGCATTTTGCCCCATTTCCAAAACTAATTAAGAAAATAACCCTCTTTTGAAACTCGATTGGATCAAAATAGAGTTTAAAAAAAAAAAAAAAATCTAAAGCCCAATAGTGGTGTTTTAAGGAGCCTATAGTGACGTTTTAAGGACTTATAGTGGCGTTTTGTAACTCAACCTCTATGAACTTAAGTTATAGGCAATTTTTATTTTTTATTTCTTTTTTTCCTATAACTCGAGTTCATGGAGGTCGAGTTACAAAACGCCACTATAGATCCTTAAAACGTTACTATAGACTTCTTAAAAACGCCACTATAGGACCTAACTCGATTTATCTCAAATCTAGTTTTAAAAGAGGGGATTTCCCTAATTAGTTTGGGAAAGGGGGCAAAACGCTACATAATTTGCACGAAAAGGGCATTTTCCCATTTTCTCCTTAATTTTTTGCAATGAGCATGAACCTCAAAAAAATATAAGGAAAACACGAAAGCAAAGCAAAATCATCAACGAACATCAACCAACTCTACATCAAACATGAAAATTTTGCCATCGCTTTTTAGTTTGCCAATCTAGTGAACACTGACCTGAAAATTAATAAAACAATTACAGTTAATTGAAAGAAGAGAAAAATCTTTTGGATGTTAATTTGTTTACAAGAATTTGCAAATAAATCTAGACTATTATTTTATGACTGTCTTTTATTCATACACATGTATTATTCTTGTGCAATGCATGGCTTGATGAAAATTCATATGTAAAATATTTTTTTAAGAAAATTTTAAAGCAAAATTATTATTAAAATAGTAACAATAAATTATAAAATTGCTTTAGGTTCTAATTATTTAGAGACTGGACTTTATTAGTGTTTATCTATTTTTATATTTGAAAATTCTCTTTGTGCTTTTTGTTAACTTCTTAATATGAGATATGAAATGAGTTTAACCGTTACTATTTGGGTTATGTTTAATTTATGCTCTAGCTAGCACAAACAATAGTAATTAAAATAGTTCATCAATACAAATTTTTTCCTAGTGATAGTCTAATTAAAAAATCAACGCACTCACAAATTAAATATAACTAGTGTATAACTAGGGCATATGCACGGTACAATTAAGAAAAAAATTATAATTACACATATATATGGATTCAAATTATACTCTTTCCCTCTCTTTTATTTTATTTTATTTTATATACACATGAGTTACTCTTCTTTTTTTTGGGTTTTTGATGATTTATTTATATTAGACTCTTCATCTTTTGCACCTCATTAACACACTTAGAATAAAAATTAAAAAAAAAAAAAAAACTTAAATAGGACATGTGGCATAAAATTAGATAACAATTGAAATCTAATTTAGAATCTAATTAGATTTTTTCTCAACTTTGCCTATATATAAAAAAACTTAAATAGGACATGTGGCATAAAATTAGATAACAATTGAAATCTAATTTAGAATCTAATTAGATTTTTTCTCAACTTTGCCTATATATATATCTATATATATATATATATATAACCAAAACATACACAAAAGAGTTCAAAAATTGAGAATATAAAAAACAAAAACTTACATAAAAGAACCAAAAACTTAAATGGGTGTTTATTGTTTTGCTTCTTTATAATAAACTTCCTTTGGTATAATATTCTGCACACAAATTCAAAAGCAAAGAAACAAGGGCGGCTTTACAGCTAGCCCAGGGGATTCAAATGAACCCCCTGATTTAGGCACAAAAAAAAAGTTATATATAAAATTTTTAGATTTTTTTTTGACCCCCTAAAATAAAAATTTTGAACACTCTAAGTCTCTAAGACTAAATTTTGTTTAAATCTAGCTAAACTAAGCTTGATATGCTTAACTTAGTGTTGTTTTCACAATATTTTCATAATAATTTTAAAACAAAGGTTAAGTGGTAAGTTGTAACTGATTTTATTTAGACCCACAATTAATATTACTTTTTTATATACCTTTAACAATTTGTCACCTAGATTTTGTTGTGAAAGTATTGTGTAGTAACACTATTCTTAAAATTGCCCATTTGTTTTAAAATAAATAAATAAATAAACCTTATCTAACTTTGACTTAGTTTACTATTGACGGCGGAATGAAACTATTTTTACTTGCACTTTTCTTCCTCATCAGCAAAAAATTGCACCACTTTTAGCAATTAAAAAAAAAAAAAAAATTACACCACCTGCACAACAAACCTATTTGTATCTACATTTGTGATTTTTTTTTCCTTGTTCTCTCTTTCTCCCTTTTATGTTTTCTTTCTGTCTAATAAAATATGGGAGACATACCATCGGGCCCTGGGGCAGTAAGTGGAGCCATTTGTTTGAGTGCAAGGCTCACCTCTTTTGCCTGGAAATCACGGACTAAATAGCTTGCTGCCTCATCGGTCATGGCAAGTTGGATGCCATCCAAGATCTCTTCAAAGCCCGATGGATCAAAGGAAGTAAATAGGGAGTTAAAGTATTGTTCAAGCACACTTCCCATCCGTGGTTCATCATCCACCCACACTCCGACATCATTTTCTAGTCCCTCAATTAAGTTACGGCGGTTTCATTGGGTAGCTCAATAGTGGAAAAAATCTGGTGTTGTTGTCACCTTCCTTGAGCTAATCATTACAAGATCTCTGCTTCCACATAGCCTCCTCTTTGTTTTTGAGGCTTTGAATGTCCCCCCTCAATTTATAAATCAGTTCCAGGTTAGTTATGTAGCTGCCATTCTCCTTTGCCTCCTTAAGTTCCTGCATTTTCTTCGTTAAAGAAGTTCGGACATGACCGAAAGTCTTCCTATTCCACTCCTTCAAATTATCTTGGTAGTTCAGTATTTTTTCATTAAACCTCCAAACTGAATTCGTACCAGTAGGCACTCCCCAAGCATTTTGCACCTCCTCTTTGCAGGATCTTTCTTTCAACCACATGGACTCGAAGCGAAATGGCCGACCCTTTCTATAAAAACGTTTTAGCTCAGAGTTAGCAGAAAGTAACAGCGGCTTATGGTTTGAATGGAAAGCATTAAGATGGTGAATACAAGTGGTTGGAAATCAGAGAATCCACTCAATGGATGCCACACCTCTATCCAGTCGAACCCAAACATTTTGGTCACCCGGACGACGATTACACCAAGTGAAGGGAAACCCACTGAACCCAATATCCTTAAATCGACAATCATCCAAGGCATGCCTAAACCCCTGCATTTTTCTTTCTGGTCGGTCCAACTAGCCTTGCTTCTCTTCCGAAAACAAAATTTCATTAAAATCTCCCAAACATACCCAAGGCAAAGAAAATCGCTGACGTAAAACATGTAACGATGACCATGAGTTTTCTCGGTTGGCTGTTTCAGGTTCTCTATAGAATCTTGTGAAATGCTAGGCGTCATCAACTCCATGGTTAATAATGTCATCAATAAGGTTAACCGAAAAAGACTAAACATCCATATCAAAATCACGTTTCCAAAACAAAGCTAAACCACCTCCTGTGTTCACACGTGGAACAACAAAAAGATTAGGATATTGTATCTTTCTACCCATTCTCTCCAAAACATATTTTTCAACTTTGGTTTCCATTAAGAAAACCATTTTGGGATCTTTTTTTGTCACCAACACAACAAGTTCATCTTCTGTCTATGGGTTCCCAAGCCCACGACAGTTCCAACTTAGACAACTCATTGCTCTCGGTGGTGCTGGACACCAGCAACCACCTCAAATTTATTGTTTTTGTTCTGAGAACCAAAGTACATAAAAGACTTCTTACCACCACTCTGCCCTTCACAATTGATGCTCATGTGGCGTTTGCCATTGCCAGCTTTCCCTTTTTTTGCCTCTTACCCCGCCTCACAAGCCAATTTTTTCCACATCCTTGGTAAGCATGGGGAGTCCTTAATCTGGTTTGTGATGACCTCAAGAGGACTCCTAGTGATAGAAAGGTTGAGTTTGGAGTTCTGGGTTGCTGCCCTTGTGTGTGATACTTGGTCCATATGGTGGTCCGAGATGGGCAAGTTCACAACCCCCTTATCCAAATGTTTAGCCTGGTGCTCCTTACCAACTTTTCCCATGCCTTGGCTATCATCACACAAAACCTGCTTGCCATTATTTGCCTGTTCTGTGTCTCTTGGTGAGGCATGATTGGATGCTTTAGAGTCACCCCCCTTTCCTTCATCCCCCCTTGTTGGTCCCGACCTTTTGTTAGACTTGGTTTTTGTAGTAGGGTCTTCAAAAGAGTTCTATGAAGAACTATGGTTTTTCTGTTGCTTCTGCCAAGGTGCTTGATTGTGCGATGCCCCTGAAATAACAGTCACTATTTTCCTAGTAGTTCTTCCAGAGTCAGCCCTCATCCAATCCCCATATTGCTGCTCTTCACGTTTCAGATGACCCTTACCTCGCAACCAAACCTTGCATTCCCTTTCAACATGGGTAACTCTTCCACACCAGTAGCAAAAATTGGGGAGCCGTTCGTACTTAATACCCACCAATCCTACTTGTTTACCGTTTGCCCATAGTTTACGGCATCTCGGTAAAGGCTTTGATATGTCAATGGAGATTCAAACCCTAAGGAACTCACCTCTAGTGCTATCATCCTTTGGGTCTGCAACCTGAATCACCATGCCAATAGTGCCACCAATCAATTCACCTGTTGCCTGATTCATACTATTTTCGGGTACATTGTGCAATTGAACCCGGAAGGTGGACTTGGAAAAATCTAGTAGTGGGACTTCTTCAACTGATGTAGCTCTCTGGAATGCCGCCAAACTTTTATCAAACATCCACGGCTTAAATTCCAGAACCTTTTCGAGATCAAGAATATCCTTAAACTTAAACAGCAAAATGTTATCACCAACATCTCTGATTTATAGTTCCCTAATCAATTTCCACAAGGGTTTAAAAGTGCGACCTACTGATTCGATGTTTAGCACCCTTTTTGTGAAGAAATGCCCAGCCAATCGGTGAATCTGAACCTCATCTTGTTGTTCAACTTCAACACCTTGTTCTTCCTCTTCGGTCAGAGAGAATCGAGACCACAGATTATCTAATCCGACCATGGATTCTCAACAACTTTAGGAAAGCAAACACACTCATACACCACACCAACCATCCTATCAAACCCTTGTGGGTTGAAGGGAACAAAAGACCTACACTAAGGTAGGGACGAAATTCTACTGGCGGCATAGGAATGAACTAACCCAAACAGCCAGAGAAACGGACCCTCTCTCTCTAGGTCGTTCTTTTCAAGCTTTTGTAGAGAAAGTATTTCGAATTATAGAAAGAAAACCTAAGTTGTTGTTTGGGATTTAAGTTAAAATTTTTTTATAATAGGCTTTTAGTTTGAATAGAATTTAAATTTGTTGAAATCAAAATGATAAAATTTTACATGAATTAAACAGTTGTTCAATATTATCCCTTAATTTGAGGAAATATATCCTAACAAATAATATAAAATTAATTTACTAATTATTGAGAGTAGTTATTTGACGTAATCACAGCTTCTAATCCCAACTTTTATCATATAGTATATAGTGATATGATATTCATGACTTGAGAGCTTGATTGTGTTGTACCCTATACCCATAGCATACTCCATGTGTACTTTAGCCTCTTCATTCATTATTTTTCTATGAATGTCTTTAACTTAGGCTGCTTTTCATCCTCAATAGGAACATTGATTTTGGTATTCAAGAGCCTTTCCCTCTTTAATTACTCTTTAGCCTATTCTTTTCTCTTCTTATTGTTTTTCTTCTTTTGCTTGACATTGTTTTAAAAAAAAAAAAAAAAAAAAAAAAAAAAAAAAAAAAAAAAAAAAAAAAAATTTTTTTTTTTTTTTTTTTTTTTTTTTTTTTTTTTCGATTAGTAGCTTACAGTATATATATTAAGAGAGAAAAAAAAGTTTTGGATGTAGGGAATTCAACCCGAAATTCCCAAAACGTGAGAAACGAAAATAGAGAAAAACACACATCAAAAGAAAACAATCACACGCACAAGACAATATTTACTTGGTTTGGCAATTTGCCTACGTCCACGGAGTTGCAGGGATTTCACTATCATCAGGGAAAAATACAAAGTGTAGCTACAGTATTTCTCTCTCTCAAAAAACAACAACAAGACTGAAACCCTAATCACCAAAAACGGTTTCTATATCCTGTGCACAGGATTCACAATGGGCTACAAAATAGGCCAAAATTTTTTCTTGGGGGTGTTGCCCCTGAACCTTGAGGAGGCTTGGGCCTATCAGCCCAAGCCTCCGCTTCATGGACTAAACCTCAAAAAATCTCTCATTAAAAACCATGTAACATTATTTTGAGTCAGATTAGGTCATCAACCGAATCAAACACAACTAAGCTCCACAAAGCCCAACATTAGAAGCTACATTACCATATACCAAGTGCATCAAGTACAGAAGAAATAACATAAGTTTTGACCAAAATAAGAAAAAATCGATAAACAAAAATAGCAATTAGAAGCAAGTATATTAATGGTAACAGAAAATAGTGGATCCATCGCACCCCTTTGGATGATCATATTGCTCTACACTTTCAACCTTTCTTTTTAAGGGATTTGGGGAAATTGATTGAAAACACTTACCCTAGAAACCCATATTTTCAGTGATGAAAGAAAATGGTGTGGAGAGAGAGAGAGAGAGAGAGGATTTCTCTTAAACCCTTGCTCTGGCTTTTAAAGAGTTAATTAAACCCCAACACACTACGAGCTAGGGTTTCTACTTCCTACTGGTGGTATCACATACAATGCATGTGACTTTGGTTGTAAGTGAGACACATGCTACTAAGAGGTTTTACATTGCACCTTTCTTTTTTTTAGTAGGGTAAAGTTAACAGATACTTTAAAAGTATTGATTTAAGGAATATTTTAAGAAATTTTTTATGGGAAAAGAAAATAGTAACTAAATTTTTTTAATATAACTTTTTATATTTTCCATGAAAATGGCATAAAATTTTTTCTTAAATAATCTATTTATAAATATCCTAAAGACACCTATTAACATGACCCTTTCTAAGATGACATTGGTAGTTCATACTCTAAGCAAAGGAAAATGGGCCTTAATTTTCTTCTTTTGAAAGAAAATCTCTTGGACTTTTTCTCATGGTTTGATCTAGGCCCTTTAGGCATGACTTTTTATTTTTTATTTTTTTTTAGTTTTTGCTTTCCAATAAGATTTATTTGATAACAAAAAATAAAAGGAAAAAGTACTTAAAACCTCCCTTGCTGTTCTCCATAAAATACAAAATCTTCTAGTGGTAGGTGTTTTTTTAAGTGCAAACTGCTAATTGTGCTACACTTAACCCTCTTGTGGTGTTGTTTTAAGTGCAAATGGTTAATTGTGTCACACTTAACCCCTATTATTTTTTAGTGTAACACAAAACCCTACTGGTTTTATCATTTTTGTCTTAAAAGTTTAGATTTATTGTGAGTGCATTGTGCCTTTGCTGTTATATTTTTTTTGTTAAGGGTCCTACACAAGTTTTTTTTAGTGACTATTGCAATTGTGATAGTAAATATCCCTGGAAAATTCATTTTTTGGGATATAGCAATAATAAAGTCTTGGTTTCAAAAATTTTGGGTCGATTATGGTTTCTCAACAGATTAATTAGGGTTGATCACATGTATTTTTTTTTTCTCATTCAATTATTTGCGATGATATTTAATTTTATTAACATCATTTATTAGTCTTTTGTAATGTGGATGCCTAGCCCATTTTTGTTTTGTAAGTGATAATTTTTTTAAAAAAAAAATTGTTTGTGGGTACAAATAGGAAATAAGGAAGGGGGAAGGTGAATGTGATTGTATGAGAGAGAAAAAACTGTTGGAAGTACATATGAAGTGTCCTAAGTTGTATAACTTGTGAGTTATGTGTATATGCAAGTTAGATTTGAGCTTATATAGAGAAATAAGATAAGTTATCTAACAGTACATTTACATAAAAAAGCTTCTAAGTGGCAAAGATACAAGTTTTGACATGATAAAGTTTGAAAAGAAGAAAGTAATAGCAAGAATGTAAAAAGGACACAAGATGTACGTGGAAAACCCTAGGAAAGGAATGAAAAACTACGGTTTGAGCAAGAATGGAATGTTCTTGCTCTACTCAGCCTTGTATTATGTGGGAAAAAGAGGTAACTCTTGTACAATAAGGGTATTCTTCCTTAAAGAGAGACCTTGTTTTCTACCTTTCTAACTTCCTATCTTATCAAATTTCTACTCTCTTCTCAAAAGATCTACTTGGGTTCTTACCCTCAAAATACAACTGCATGCTCTTCTTATAATATGAGGAATATGGCTGAGTACAAATGCAAGTGTCAATTTATCATTTCCTTATTTTGGACCTTTTCACAGCTGTGATATTATCTGGTGACTAGAGGAGAGAAAACGCGTCAACGTGGCACTGTGGCTTGTGGGTAGGTGACTTTGCCACTGCTTGGGAAACAAACCCTGGACAATGAGAGGGACATCATGAGTATTGTGAATGATACACGTGTCTCTAAGGTGGTCCAACATACATTCAACCAATAAGGGGTGTTCTCATAGTTGTTGACCTTGGAAGGTCACTATCTCCTTTTTTGTGAGTGCTTGAGTACCATATTAGATGCATATCTTACTTCCTTCCCACGGTAGTCATGCCTTTGGCATGGAACAAGTATATGATCTTTTAGCCAACGCTTCATCTTTCTTTGCTCACAGGCACTCCACATGTAGGGTCTAGATCCAACCATATATACATTCTCCCATCCCTTAGTGGTGTAATGTATATTATGAGACATGGAGGAAGCATAAGCTGTGCGTGGTCAAATTTTGGTAAAAGTTTAGATACGTTTTTTAAAGTTTCCTTTAAAGCTACTCAAAGTCATGCATGTCCCAATGATTAAGGTCTTAGAACATTCCCTAAAATAGACTAAGAAGCCCAATATAAGTAATGAACCCAATAAAACACCCACATTCGTTTCCCAACCCATTGCCTAAAATATCATTTTGTTATAGTGTCCATATTTTGAAAAGTGAATAAAATAATTAAAAATGAATTAAAAAATAATATTTAAATGAAATAGAGTTTAAAGTAGGGAGTCGAGTATGGTGTTTTGAAAAATGGTTGGCTAAAAAAAAATGTAGATTATGATCCTAAAATATGGAAGAAATTTTAGGTAGACAAATGTGAATGCTCTTACTCTTAGTACGACAAATTCAAACATTTGATGGTGGTTTTTTTTTTCAATGGCAACATTGATTCTTTAACAATAAGCTACTATAATCACACTAAGATAGAATAACCATCATATATTGTCCCCCTTAATCCATGATAGGATTGAGATCCGGTCCTTTAATTGAATTTTATCTTTTTGTATCTTTTTTTTTTTTTTTTTGAGAATCCGCCCCAAGAAGATTAGGGGGGAGGAAATTTCATTAAGTCAATTCTGAAACATACAGAGGAGCAATATCTGGAGGAACTTCTTCCATCCATACATTAAAAGAGGGAACATTACATGCTAATCTAGCAATCTTATGGGCAACTTTGTTCCCTTGTCTCCGGGTATGACAGTAGACCACTTCAATGAGAACTGAGGCAGCAATCTTGATGTCCCTAATGATGTGGCCGAAGCTTGAAGAGGAGTAGCTTGTACTATTTAGAGCCTTGATTACCAGTTCAGAGTCACCTTTAACAATCACTTTGTCAAACATGAGCTCCCTGGCTAAACAGATGGCATTTCAGGCTGCCAACACTTCCACCATCTCTACCGAGGTAGGTAATGGAATTAATTGTGATGAGGCAGCCATAGCTAGACCAAGGTTGTTTCGAATAATAACACCCAACCCAGCAGAGCTAGTGTCCTTAAATAAAGCTCCGTCGAAGTTGACTTTCACCCAATTCACGGGAAGTGGGGACCATTTAATAGGCGAGAGAGGGGTGGAGTGGCTGAGGGGAAGAGGACGCGCTACCTGAAATTCCAAAAGAGAGTCACAAGCCAGGGAATTGATATGATGCAACGGGAGAGCTGGCTCACCAGCACGTAATCTATTTCTTCGAGTCCAAATAAGTGAGATAGTCATTGTAAATAAACCAAAAAGATCACTCCTGCTTTGGCACAACTGAATAACGTCCAGGAAATTTGTGCAAAACCTGGTGATCTTGGATAACCAAGCAAAGTGGGTTACCCAAACCACAGATAAAACATGACAGGACCACAGGGCATGTAGGACTGTTTCCAGTTCCAGACCACAATTGGGACAAAACGCATCACAAAGGACCCTCCTTTTTATCAGATTAGCCCGAGTAGGTAGAGCATTCAAACCCGCCCGCCATATTAGAGTTTTCACTCTGTTTGGGACTTTTAAACTCCAAACACCATTCCAGATACACTTGGACAGGAATGTCCGAGGGGCCGGGCCTATTGTTGGCAGCCTGATCCATGAGGAGTTTATACCCCGATTTGACGGAATATTCGCTATCTGAGTTCAAGGGCCAAAAAATTTTATCCTCGTAATCCACCAAACTAAGAGGGATAGACTTGATTAATTCGGCTTCGTGAGGCAAAAAGAGGTTATCCACTACCTCATGGATCCAGCACCTTCTATCCCCATCAATTAGAACTGCAGCCAAAGCATCATTGCCTAGAAAATTCAGGGGAGACAATATTTGTTTAAGGTGGGAACCAGGGAGCCAGTTGTCTTGGTAGATATGAATTTTCGAACCATTGCCCACTCTCCATTGCAACCCGTTATAAACTAAATCCCTCCCCTTGAGAATACTTTTCCAAGCAAAAGAACCAGTCCTAGCTTTGGCATCCAGGATATTGCCATGAGGGAAGAACTTAGCTTTGAAAAACCTATGGAAAAAGGAGTCCTCATTATCTAGCAGACGCCAAATTTGCTTTGCCAGCATGGCATCATTAAATTTTTGGAGTTCTTTGAAGCCCATACCACCTAAGCACTTTGGTTTACACAGAGAACTCTAGCTAGCCCAATGTATTTTCCGTTGTTCGCCACACTGCCCCTACCAGAATATTCTAATTAAGGCTTCAATGTCATTGCAGAGGGTAATGGGGAGCTTGAAGCAGCTCATGGCTTAGGTCGGGATGGCCTGGATGACAGCTTTAAGTAAAATTTCACGACCAGCTTGGGAAAGGAGATGTTCTTTCCACCCTTGGAGCTTTGCCCAGATACGTTCCTTAATGAAAGCTAAGCTTGCTTGTTTTGCTTTGCCGACGAAAGTAGGAAGACCGAGATATTTTTCATAGTGCTTGATGTCTTAAACACCCAGGGAGTCTTTTATTTGGGTTTGAGTATCAGTTGGCGTGGATTTACTAAGGAAGAGACCCGTTTTACACCTGTTTAGCATCTGCCACAATGCCCTTTCATAGCAAGATAGCAAGTTTTGAATTGTGTGACACTCAGCAAGGGAGGACCTGCAAAAGACCACACTGTCATCTGCAAAAAACAAATGAGTCAGCCTTGGGCCTTTTTTACAAATGGAAACTCCCTTAATGTGACCAGCTTCAGCTGCTTTAGCTAAAAGACTGTGTAGGCCCTCGGTACAAAGGATGAATAAATAGGGAGACAGTGGGTCTCCCTGGCGGATGCCCCTCGAGGGGTGGATTACCTGAGAAGGCTCACCATTTACCAAGATTGAGTAACTAACCGTCGTGGTGCACTTTATTATTAGGTTAACCCAAGTGTCACAAAAGCCCATCCGATGCATAAGGGCCTTCAAGTAAGACCATTCCACCCGGTCGTACGCCTTGCTCATATCCAGCTTCAGAGCCATGAACCCAAATTTGCCTTGTTGATGGTGTTTCATGTAGTGGAGGGTTTCAAAAGCCATGAGGACATTGTCTGTAATGACTTTCCCGGCTTGGAAAGCATTTTGATTTTCCGAGATGATACAAGGCAGGACTGATTTGAGCTTGTTGGCAAGGACCTTTGACACCAGCTTATATATCACATTGCACAGGCTTATTGGTTTGAATTCCGTAATGCTTTCCGGGGATTTTACTTTCGGGATTAGGGTGATATTAGTGTGATTGATTTCCATTGGAATTTTACAGTTATTCAGACAATCTAGGATAGCAGCATAAATATCATCACCAATATTGGACTAGAAAGACTGAAAAAAGATAGGAGGCATACCGTCAGGGCCGGGGGCAGTAATGTGCTCCATCTCCTTGATAGCTGAATCCACTTCTTCTCTTGAAAAAGGCTTTGTAAGTTGGATGTTCATCTCGTCTGAGACAGAGGGATGGACTTTTTCAAGGATTTCATCAAAGTCGAGAGGGTGAGTCGAGGCAAACAATGAGTTGTAGTAGTCAACAGCAATCTCTTTAATTTGATAATCTTCAGTGCACCAAATATTGGCATTATTTCTCAAACCGGTAATCCAATTCTTACGGTGCCTGTGGGAGGCTTTGCTATGGAAATAGCTGGTATTGCGGTTACAACATTTCAGAAATAATGTTCTTGCACGTTGCTCCCACATTTGGCTCTCCTTGTCTAGGAGAGCATTGACCTCAAGTTGCAGAGTCTTGACTTCTTCACAATCCCCCAAACCTTTTGCAACTGCCACTTCGGCCTTGGAAAGTAATCTAATCTTAACTTCAATCATTTTCTTGATGCACCCAAAAGAATGTTTACTCCAAATAGAAAGACTATCACCACAGGTTTTAATTTTACCTGCAATTTGGGGCATAGTAGCATCAGGAGAAGAAAGACCCCAAGCTAAGCAGACAGTGTCAGAGCATCCCATGTCACTCAGCCACATTTTGTCAAATTTGAATGGTCTCTTTGGTTTGGGAGAGATCCCATCCGGTTTGACAATGATTGGTCTATGGTCCGAGGCATGGGAATGGAGATGTTGCACCAAAGTACCCGGATTGCAAGCAAACCATTGGTTATTGGCTACGGCCCTATCAAGTCTCTCCAGGACTATTCCACCCCGACGTTTACCTTTCCAGGTGAATTTATCACCAGCATAACCCAAGTCCATGAGCCCACACTCGTCCAAAACGTCTCTGAACGCCTTCATCATATTTTCTTGTCTCGGAGTGAGCCCCAGTTTTTTGTGAGACCAAAGGATTTCATTGAAATCCCCCGCACAAAGCCAAGGGAGAGAGAGCCGACAGTGGAGTAGGCGGAGCAATGACCATGTTTCGTGCTTCTTACTTGTGTCCGCGAAGCCATAAATGCCACTGAAACACCACCTAGCCTCCCCGATAGCCCCGACAATGGCATCAATATGGTTCGGGGAGGAGGATATTACTTCGATGTGGAGTGATTTTTTCCAAAAAGGACCTAAACACCCGACCTTGTTAGCCCAAGGAATAATCCAGGAGTGATCAAAGTTTAACTCATCGCAAAGTCTTAGAAGCCTGTCTTCATCTGCCCAAGTCTTGGCCAAAACCAAGGCAACGCGATCTTGTGCCTGAATTAAGGTTTCGAGCTCTTGAATCAGGCTGGTGAACAGCTGCCGTCGTTGGAGAAAGATTTTCATCATTGATGGCAGTTTCTATGGCTCTGTGTTTTGGGGGAATGATGGAGTCTAGTGGGAGATGAGAGTTTCGTTTTCCTAGTGTTAGGCCAGGCTCGTGTGGATCAGAGAAAATAGAAGGCCTTTGGATACGGGCTCACTTCTTTCCAGCTTGGGCTTGAATGTGTGAGTTGGATGAGTCCAAGTTCGAAATATCGTTCAAGGGTATAGATTGGTTGGGATGGGTTTGGTCATGGGTCGCATGTGGGTTTGGGCTGGCAGTAGGCCGAGGTTGGTCATCTTTTGAGAGTTCCCGCTCTTTTTCTTTTGAAAGCCCATCTTGCAAATCCCTAGTATCAAAAAGGTAGATATCTTTGTCAATCTCTTGGATTAAGTGCTCAAAGTCTACTTGGGGAGTGGGATTCCGAGGGAAGTCAGAGGCTGTCAAATCCGTGACGGCCGAGGTGGCCACTGTTTCCACAAGAGTCACGTGGGCAACCAGGTTCTCGCAGGGCTCATTTATTTTCATCAGAGAGTGGTTTGGTGGGTCCGAGACCCCCGTGTGGCTCGCCACGTGTGAGTGGGGTGGAGGAGCTTTCGCATTTTGGACCGGAGTTGTAGAATTTTTCTTCGCAAAGAATCCTGGGACTGATATAATGTTCTTACGAGATGTAGCAAAAAGAGGGGCTCGCATCCAAGGCCCAAACTGTTGGTCGCTAGGTTGAAGGGATCCCCCAATGTCAATCCATTTCTCGCAGTCTTTGTCGCTGTGCGAGAGGCATCCACACCAATAACATAGGTTGGGGAGCCGTTCGTACTAAAAAAAGACCCAATTCTCTCTACTGTCGTCTAAGTTGATAAGCCATCCGCGACAAAAGGGTAAGGAGATATCAATGGAGACTCTTACTCTAATGAAACTTCCACCGTCGCAATCAAGGGGGTCATCTGGGTGCTGGATTACTCCTAATGTTTCACAAATCTGTTCGGCAACCTCCTTGTTCCTAAAATGTAGAGGTATGTCATAGAATTGAACCTAGAAAGAGGCTCTGTTGAAATCACATTCCTTGAGTGATGAGTCCTTTATGTATCTGGATAGGACCATTAATTGTTTGTTGAAACACCATGGTTCCGATGCTAGGATTCTGTTCACTTCTAACTCGCTATTGAACGAGAATAGGATGATATGATCACCATTGTTCTTTATGCTAAAACCTGCTTTTGATCTCCATAGGGGTGAGAAAGTCCTAGCAATTGCATCGATGTTTAGGGGGTGCTTTGTCAGAAATCGGGCTGCAATGGTGTGTTCAGTTACAGCCTGCTCTTTTTTCAATCTAAGAGTTGAGCCCTCTCTATCTGACAGAGATAGAGAGCTCCAATGTTTAGTAAGGTCGTCCATTCCGAACTGGGAGCGACTAAGTACTTGTGAGTGTTTCCCAAGCCCCACGAAAGAACAAAACCACTAGCCTTGAGAAAACTCTAACTCAAGGGACAAAGACTCCTTCCAAGGAAGGGACACCAGTGCCACACTCTAGCAGAAGTTCTCAGAGAGAAACCTTGCTAGAAAAGCGGGCAACCTTCAGAGCTATCCCTATCTTTTTGTATCTAATACAATAGTTTAT
Organism: Quercus suber; assembly: GCF_002906115.3. NCBI lineage: Eukaryota > Viridiplantae > Streptophyta > Magnoliopsida > Fagales > Fagaceae > Quercus > Quercus suber. The sequence goes on from NW_027069979.1 coordinate 477,855, forward strand.
ACAAAAAGTTATCCATTAAAAAAAAAAAAAAAAATTTATACAAAAATTTATTATCTACCTGGAAAAAATTGTAATAATCTCCTAACTAGTTAGAATTAAATTTGTCAATCATTATGGGAATAAGAGTACTAAATGAAAATAAAAGAAAGGGAAAAAGAAAAAAGAAAAGAAAAAGGAAATTGTCTTTCGCTGTGTAACATTGATTTCCATGACTTACTAAAACAATGTAATAATTAACTACAACAGAAATATTTGTAAAATTTTTTTTTTTCTTTTAAACAAAAATTTGTGCTAAATTCTTAATCAAGGATTCTTGCTAGAATTTGAAGGAGAGGGACCTTCCAAACGAATGTAGTCATACATGATTCCCTGGAAAGGGCTTTTACTTAATGGTTGTGTTAGAAAAATGGTATTATTTCCCTCCACTACGTGAGTTCCTGGTACCTTAACTTCAAACAGCCAGTAGAGCCCATGAATTCCATGCCTCGCGATTGTGTTATCCTTACCAATAACTCCACTTGTAAATAGAGGATTTGCCATTGGATCATTAATTCGAACCTTTTAAGAAAAAAAAAATTGTACTATTAGTTTTTTTTTTTTTTGAGAGGGTAATTGTACTATTAGTTAAGTTGAAAAAACTAATTAAACTTATCTTAGCAAAATGTTAATATCAAAACTGCAACAACACGGTTGCAATAATATCTGTGAGTTTGGGAAGTAATTATAAGTTATCTTTTTTGCTTATTTTAGGTACTATTTGCAAGTTTTACGGTGCTTTTTGTTTTAGCTTTATTTTAAAAATCTAACTTTTCATTTTTTTAAAATAAAATTGTTACTAGCTTTTTGTCTCACATTATGTAAATAAATTATCAGAAATAAATTCTTGGAAATAAGCAATATCCAAACGGAGAAAGTTGAATTAATCATCCAAAGAAAATTAAAAGAAGTGTAAGTTGAATTATGAAGTTCCATACTTGCAATTCAGAAGAATGTGCAGTTGCAAGTGCTACTCGTAATTTATAGGTTGCACTCTCGTCAACATTGTCAAGTTTGAACTTAATTTGCCATGTAGTTCCTTCATATGTGTTATTATTTGTCTTCCTGCATCGCAAAAATGGCACACAGCTGAATTTTTTCTAGATATATCTATACTTAAAAATCACCATTTACAAGTAAGAAACACGCTATCCACAAAAGGCCTATGGTAACATTTTTCTCTTTCGGTAACTTTTCAAAGACCGCCATAGCAGAAACAACAGAGGAGATTGCAGCCGACTTTAGGATGGGCCTCTGGCACTTTTCCTTCCACAATTTTACCATCATCAATGGCTGTGTAGGCTATTTATTGAGATGCTCTTCATTAATGGGCCTCTCATAAATTTTAAAAAATTAGTAGATATTTCCGTAGTAGATCTCATTATCAATTTTGATAGTGAGATCCACCATTTATGTGATAGAAAAGAGTATCATGTATTGTACTCTTAAGATACCTAATAATTACTCCGAAAATTTCTATTGACTCGCTCATGCATATCAGAAAGTCTCATAAACAAAAAAAAGTATCAACATCCAAATTCAAGCTAGACTTTGATTTGCCAAACTTTAGTTTGATGGGGAATGTTGGATATATTAGGGCCCATGGGCCTTGGACCTAAACATGTCATGAGCCCACAGTCATAACGAATGAACTTATAGGTCAAGTAAACCTAGTCCTACAAGGGTCAGAATAGGTGCCGACAATGTGACGCTAGTTCATAAATAGTTATTGCCTCCCACTGCTTGGAAGTATTGGTGTATTGGATGAGGTTGGGGCCATGTAATGACTCAATTCGTTCAAGGGAATATTGAAGCCCCCATTCCCATCTATTCCCTCACATATTGTTTTCTTAGTGGGTAGAGAAGTTAATATGATTACACCTAGGTATAGCAATAAAAATAGAAGAATCGAATCATAAACAACTGACAAGGCAATATTGGAGATTTTTTATTGAAGGGTAGCAATAATAATATTGTAGAAATTCGAACCTAGTAACTTGAGCAAAGAACCAATCTTTTCTACAGTCACTATTCCCAATCATGTAAACCAAGTCTCCATCAGGATATAGTTCTGCATATCTCTCCCATAATCCATACTGCCTAAATCTGCCACATAAGAATAAAAACAAAATCAAACTCTTATTTCCATTCATAATATTAATTTCAAAAGAACAAGAAGTACGTCTAAAATATTGGAACTGGATACATGGCACTAACACATTAGCTGGAGAGAAGTTTTTGGAATAATTGATAAATTATTAAAAAAAATTGCATTTAGGTCCTAATTTTAATTGATTCCTCTTGCAAGAACCATATTAATTTCATGTACAGGTTACGAAAAATTCAAAATTAAAGGGGACTAACCTATCAGGATGATTAACATAAAGTTTGTTAATATACAAAGGGTTAGGATCAGGAACATAGAATTCGGCAGCGGTGCGATCTGGGATGCCTATTTCCCACAATGTTGGGCCATCTCTTGGAGGCTCATAAACAAGATTACCAACATCAATGCCAAGACCTGCTTCACATGATATTTGATTTCAAATCACTATAGCATAATAAGTTAATAGCACATTTGGATATGAATATAAAAAGCTTCATAACAAATTGAAAACAAGACCTGCAGTTATGTTAATGACAACATCGTATCTGTAATCACCGATGACACCAGGGACCCATGCATACAAATTATAGACACCAGTACGTACATTTTTAATACTAAAACAGCCATCCTCATTAGCTACGGTCCAGAATTGGTAACCCTGATCAGAAATAGCATATTCAAGGAATCAAATTTGCTACCTAGCTATGAAGATAAGGTACCAAAATTTTTCTTGTCATAATATTACCTTACATTCTCTTTGCCAAGATCCAACATCCCCTGGCAATGCCAATCCAACATAAGAACCAATTCCAGGTGTAGGATTCTCACTAATATACCTAGACAAGGCTCAAAGTTTAAATTTCAGTCAAATTTAACTTAGTTAATTGCTTTTTGTCATATAAATATAAGCATAGAAATGTACCTATCATGGACTAGTAATCGACCACTGACATTACCCCGTTGATCTGATGATGGAAAGTCCACTGAAGCTGGAAAATCATAGGGCCAGGTTTGAACTTCATTCATCATCTGAAAATAGTTTGTTTTATTAATTGTTCGCCATCAAAGTTGTACAATCTAATTTTTACCAAATAAAACTACAAATTTCAACATGTGTTTGATGTAAAACCTGTTTTTTAGCATCCTCCCAGAGTGAATTCGGGCCCTCCTCATTAGTCAGAAAATTAAGATACATAAAAACGGGGCCGTAAACTTTCTTCCATGGCTCATTAGGTCCAAATTTCATTATTAAATCCTCTCCTGCATAGTGTGTGCTATGAAATACCTGAGATTATTGTGCCACTTAGAGAATGTTAAAGATTATAAAAATATCACACAATTTTCTTTTTATAGTTCACAATGTACATGCATGTGATCCACAATTAAGGACTTGAAACTATTTTTCACTTACTGAAAGGCTGGTTGGACCGTCGTGGGAGTTAAGGAATTGTTTGGAGGGTCCAGCAGATCGGAACTCATAGCTTGGTGTGATTTGCCAAAACCCCACGGGTGGGTCCGCGCTTACCCACCCGTGAACTCTGATATCCTTGGCCTCGCTTGAGTATTCGTACTTGTCATCCACCTGCACAATAATCGATCAAATTAAGGAGAAAAAAGAAAAGAAAAAGAAACATGATATATGCATTAGCTCTATAAAAATTCTTTAATACTTGATTTCTTGAAAATAAAGTACCATACAAAAATGAAAAAAAATAAAAATAAAATAAATCACTCCACAACTCACACTCTAAATACTAATTATTATCTTAAATATTTATAATTCACTTAATAATATAAAATTTACCAAAAAAAAAAAAAAAGTGAAAAAAAATTACCTAGTACTTGATTTCTAAAATGTAAAGTACCATTGTTTATTTTAGCATAATAACTTACTTTTTTTTTTTTTTTTTACACAATTACCTTTCAATAACACTCACATTAGATTATCTGTTCCACATTATATTTTATTTAAATAATCATTTTTCATTCTTTGTTGATTATTATCTTTTGAGAGAGAGAGAGAGAAGAATTTGATGAGACAAGAGGTGAGAAAAAAAAAATTAAAATAATGATATATAAAGCTACAATATATTTACAAAGAACTATAAGGGCAAAATTAATGTCTTAGTGACAATATCAAAATAAAAATGAACTTGCCCTTCAATATAAGTGTTTTTATCTTTTCGTAAACCTTTGAACAATTATAAAGACTTGTTATTGATATCAAAAAAGTAAAGGGTCGAAGATATACCTCTCCTGTAAATTCTGGCTCCACGGGATTGACAAGTCGTACTGCTTCTGGGTAGGCCAGGGTTTGGCCTCTAGGTGGTAACCGGTCTTCAGGCAAGGGCATGAATCTTTGCCTGTTGTCTGCTATAGCCATATAATGAAACCTGTAAGTTTAAAAAACTTATGCAGTCAAATCGTGTAATATTTTCTTTTGAATATCTCAATATATACTGCCATAAATATTTTTTTTTGGGTGGGAATTAAGGACATGTTAATATTCTTCAAGACAAGCAATCTAAACTTTAATAAAAAAAGATAGATGTAAATTTTAGTTAATTCAATTGGTAAAGTTTCTTGTCTTTAATAAAAAAAAAAATCTAAGATTCAAACTCTATCTACATTAAAACCGATTGGTTTCATATTTTGATGATAAAAAGCAATCATCATATAAGGTATATATTATAGGTTGAAATTCTATCATATTTATCAAAAATAAAGAAGATGGATCAAATTTACTTACTTGTCTTTCCTAAGCTTTAATGCAATCCTAGTATTGTCCAAATCGAAAGCTGGTGATTCTGCCGTGTGTTCATAAATGGCATAGGAGTAGAATCCCGAGGAACCACGAAGCATCACGAACCTGAAAATAAGTATATAGCTATACATAACCATTACCGTTCTAAAAAGTTATCGTCATTGATTGGAATCTTGATATAACAAGATGTGCTCGTGAACAAGTACCTTTTGTCTATAGTCAATGGAACAGGTTTGCCCTTAAGTGAGGGATCCCATATTCTAGTGAATGACAGCTCTACTTGTTCTTCATTTTCCACAACTACCTTCAACTTTGTCCCTTCCATCCTGTAAAGCAATCAGTTCACGGATTGCATACCAACTTCAGTTTTAGATTGCAAAAGTTAATATACTACCTTTTTCTTTTTTTAATAAGTGTTAGATACAACCATAATAATCACATGTAATCATTCAACAAAAATTAAATATAATCCATTTGTGACACCCAAAATTTGTAATTGGAAGAGTAGTTGAGAACAAGTTAAAAAAGAACAAAAGCTAGTGCTAATAATTGGAAGTTGGAAGTTGGAACTTAGCTTCAAATTAACATGAAATTCAGCGACTGATAAGAAATGAGTGTTGCAAAGCAAAGAAGATTTTATATACGTCATGAATCACAAGTAAAATAGGCATTTCAAACATTCTCTTTTTTCAAATCATTCTCTATATTTTGTGAATATATATGCATCTTAATGTCACCATTTAAAAATTTAAGTTGCAGGTATGTAAGGATCAAGTAAAGGAACTAAGAAGCAAGTATAACAAAGTACTCATGTTAGAATAATCATAAGCTCAGGAAATTTACTGTTAGAATATGCATAAATAGGGAGGGCCGGGAAACATACCTATCAAGGTAACCCTTAAATTTTTTTGTTGGGTTACCCTGGTAACCTTTTGTGCCGTTCCTTCCAGGAAGGTTCCATACCACATCCCAGTATCTACATGGTTAAAAGAAATAGGACAATTAATTTCAGAAAGTTCATTAAAATTGCATCCTTAAAGGATTATTTGGATTGAGAAATGGGAAGGGGAGTAGAGTAGAGAGTTGGCCGGAAATTAGCCTAATTTCCGACCAACCCCCCTCTATTTCCTCTTCCTTCCCCCTTAATCTAAACAAGTCATAAGTGATAGGAATATAAATCCTCTCACCTTTTGTGTTTCAATTTATATTCCACAAATTTTGCATGTATCTAATTTTTAATTTTTGTTTTAAACTTTGATTATCTTATAAAGAAAAGAAAAGGAATATGTGATAAGTTATTATTGATAGAGCTTAAAATGGAACACAAAAGGTGGGATAGTAAATTTTGATTGCTAAAATACTAACACAATTTTGCTCTTATTTCCTACAGGTATATCCTTAATCTGGTTTGATTAATTTATCATCATATAAAATCATTAAAAAAAAATATTAAGGCCGCCAGTGGGATTAACTACTAACTGTTACATAATCTCAATAACTGTTTTTAAATGTTTAATCTTAGTATTTATATAACCCATCAAGTATCACAATCATGTTCTTCAACAAATAAGAGAGATGTTGCTGGGATTTTTTTTTTTTTTTTTTAAATTTTTGAAAAGCTTACCCTCTATCAGTTTCGTTGTTAAGAACTTCAAGCAAATTGTCAATGCCATTATATTGTATTCCAGTGACCGTTCCTCCTGGATTTGATAGGTTAACTTGTACTATGCCATTATCCATAACCACCTGCAAAAATTATGTCTCATTAAGATTCCATTCCCACACTGCCCTTGTTGAATTATATCCAAATTTCTCTGCGTAGTACTTTTTATAAAGATACAATTTTCCATGTAGCTATATATCTATGGTATAATTGTAGAAACAGAGGAAATTGCAGAAACAGAGGTACCAAATAAGATGAAAATTATAAATAAATAATAAAAAAAATTTACTTGAGTGGCTTACGTATTGATCTTGAATTTGTAGTCGAACACTTGGGTATGGCATATTGAGACTGCTCTCTGCTATCTCCGGGAACTGCTTTGGGACAATGGATATATCAATCTGGTTTTGGGTGGTGAGTTTGAGTAAAATGTAAAGCATAAAATGACTGTAAGCTAAACTCAAATATGATGATTCTGAGAAGCAGAGACAATTCATCCCTAACCTTTTCAGAATCCAACCACAGAATGAACATGTGAATATGTGAAGGCTTTATGGTTTGTAAGGATTTTTTCTGGCCTACTTTGCTTGAACCAGAGAGAAAAGCAATCTTTTCTTTTATCTTTTCGTTGCCGCAACCACTACTGTTTTTTTGTCAAACTGTCAATGGAGCATTAAATGGAGCCACTCACGGGTCGGTAGTCGTTATGTTAGGAATCTGAATTAGGAATCATGAAATTGTGGAAAATTTTGTTTAAGGAAAGATACCAATACCATTAAGATCATATAGTCAAAGTTCTACCAAATTTATTTTATTTTATTTTATTTTTAAGATCATATAGTCAAAGTTCTACCAGATTATTATTGTTGTTGTTATTATTATTATTTTATTTGAGAACAACCATAATTGGAGCTGGTATCTCTTAGGCCAGGCGCATGAGAGATTTTTCCCCATAATTGGGTTACAACGTACTGTTTCTACTTTCATTTCATGTAAAGAGTGTGACATGAGGAAGGATGGGTGGCAAAGTTAGTCTACCATTGTATGTTATGGGTTTCTAGTTGCCGTTTCTAGCTAGAGTAATGCACCTTTAATAAATTTCTATAAAAAGAAAAAAAGTATTGGGTATGTTTAAGAAACTGTCATGTTGACAGCAAAAAGTCTTATAGTTCAATCAAGTATCTCCTAGTGTTTTTAATGGGATATCCAAGATTCAAATTCTCCTACTCACATTATCAAATTATTGATTTAAAAAAACAAAACTATAACACTGATGCAAGGACGGTAGATCCCTTTCCTTTAATGGAAAATTCCAATAATAAAAACTTTTAATTATTAATTAAAACTAATTTATGTCCCATGCAATATGTGGTACAATTTGAAATATTTTTCTAAGAAATTATGTTATTTCTCATGCATAATACTTATTGTGTATTATAATATTTGAGTAATTGAATTAAAAACTTATTCATAAAAGCATTTTAAGAGTATAGAGTGGAGAAATTATAGATAATTCAATCCAAGTGTTATTAATTAGGATTTAAATTCCATCAGGAATTATTATGAAAAAGCATACATATAAAATACAGTTATCTATTTTGAGATATGGTAAAACACAATCCCAAATAATAAGGGTTATATTAGGCCTCTGTTTAGTGTAAATCTACCTGTACATTTTATAATTAAAAAAAAAAAATTGTGCCAATATATAATTGCACAATATAAACATAAGGTTCTATAAGAAATCTTTATAAAAATTGTAATATTAATCTTAATTTGATGAAAAAGAAAAACGGTTAATAAATTTAGAATTCAAGTGAACTCCGAGAGAAGCTAACATATGGCAGCCCATGACCTTCATGATCTCTTACTAGCTACTAGTAATAGAGTAGCTAATTGTTTTGTATTTGGGCTCAACCCCTGTTGTTCTTTCTGATGTAATTAGCTCTGAGCAAGCCTTTGTCCTAGGCTCACCTATGTAGCCTTGGGTTTTTTTTTTTTTTTGGGAATAAAATCGTAGATTATCACCCCAAGTAAAACAAAATCTTTCCCATGGATTACATACACAAGAAGAAACCCACGTGTGTTAAACATGTTTTTTTTTTTTTTTATCAATTATTTCTTTTAGTTCTTAACTAAAACAGCCTTAACAGTACCAAAAAATAAAAAATAAAGGACAATGCACTTAAACATGCAAATCTAAATAATTAGACATCAAAACAAAGTGTTTTTTGGTATGCTGATGAATAGAGATAGAGATCAAGGCTAATTTACCTGATTGGCACATCCAAAAACTAAACCAAGAAGCAAATGACCAACAATAATAATCCAAACCCTTTGAGCAAAGCCATTGTTAGATGCACCAACACAAAAATGTCTTCCACCCCAAGGCATTGTAGTATGCTTACCAAAAGGTCGGGTCACTATTGCTGCTAAAATGGATACCACCAAAGCAACAAAATTTAGAGATGAAGTAAGCAGCTTCAATGTCTGGCTATCAAATAAAAAATAAAAAAAATACAGAGTAAACTGCTTCAATGTATGGCTATCAAATTTGCAGTATTGATTATTACATGGATGTAACCTATATAGAACATTAATACCTAAAGCTTACGTTTGGCAACTTAATTAAGACTTAGAAAAATAAATCAAATAATGTCTTCCACCCCAAGGCATTTTAGTATGCTTACCAAAAGGTCGGGTCACTATTGCTGCGAAAATGGATACCACCAAAGCGACAAAATTTAGAGATGAAGTAAGCAGCTTCAATGTCTGGCCATCAAATAAATAAAAATACAGAGTAAACTGCTTCAATGTATGGCTAACAAATTTGCAGTATTGATTATTACATGGATGTAACCTATATAGAACATTAATACCAAAAGCTTACGTTTGGCAACTTAATTAAGGCTTAGAAAAATAAAGCAAATAATTTATGTCTCTCTCTTTTATTCATTTACCAGCCAATAAGCTGTGCTTTGCACAATAAATTATTAAAAAATATTTGTTTAATTGTGTTAATATATTTTAGAAACCTTTTAAATATTCATTATTCATTGTAAATTTGTGAAAAAAAACACTATAGGTCCATTTGGATAGAACTTATTTTGTTGAAACTGAAAACACTGTAGCAAAATAATTTTTAAATGTGTGAATAGTGTCATGGGACCCATTTTTAATGAAAAAATTGTTGAAAAGTAAAGTTTGTAAGTCCTGTGAATAGTGCATGGGACTCACTGATGTGGCTAAAAATTGGTTGAAAAGTCAAATAGTGCGGCTAAAAAAAAAATGAAGCTAAAAACACAAACTTCAGACGTGAACGTGGATCCAAACCCCACCTATCTATAAAAGGGCTTTAAAAAAAAAAACCCATAGTGGGAGAGATATAGATGGCTATCAAATTATATTGGTTGTCCAGTGCACAAATACATAGACAAACTTTTTCCCAAATTATCAATATAATTACAAACATATTTTTTAGAAGATAATTATAAACATTTAAGAGTGTCTTAATTGGAAAATAATCTGGCTTCTTTATACCAACATTGATTTATCAAGAATCATTATCATGGGTTACATACACTTTTCCTTACATTTAAATAGTTGCATAGAAATATGGTGCTATTGATTAATTTTAATACCCTTACTTAAATGAAAAAAATGAATTCAATAGAATTAAATATGGATCATACATATCCACTAATAACAACTTTATCACCATAAATCTCCTTAATAGAATTGCAAAGGATGTAGGTTTCTACCCAGCCACCAATGAGTCATTTACAAGGCAAAAAATAAAGAGACAAAACTACATTATTGGTCCATGAAGTTTACTTGATGTGCACAATTGACCTCACTTAAACTTCGAGTGTTGTTAGCTCCTTAAGTTTCAAAACTGAGTGTTATTAATCCTTTGTTTACTACTGTTAATATTATTGTTTACCTGGCTAACGAAATAGTGATGTGATATTTTTTAAATGATGTGGTATTTATTTTTATTTTCAAAAATAAGACATACCATAAAACCCATAAAAGAAAATATCTAACCCGATTCAAGTGGGCCAAATCAAACCAAAAAGTCCCAATAAAATTAACGAGACCCCAAGACTGTCGTCCTCCTCTATGCAATGCCACCTTCCTCCATTGGCGACAACATCTTCCCCCCCCCCCCCCCCCCCCGAGCCTTAGCGACATCATCATCCTCCACATCCATTTTGATTCATGGTTGTGCTCGCATAGCAAAAGAACTAAGGGCAATTCGTCTAAAGGCTGTAAATTTAATTGACCTTTAGCAAGGGGATTTCCATGAATAAACCCTCCATCAACCTCCGCCTTATCCAATACAATGAAAGTCTTCTTTGCAAAATTCACCTCCAATTACATATGGTGCCACAAGAAATCAGAAGTACATATGTACATAGCAAGTACAATAAAAAAGGAACAAACCCAACTGAATAATCTACAAAACCCATGTCTAGAACCTTAATCATCAATCGAAAAATGCAACAACAGATTGAGTTGGTGCACAAAAAAAAAAAAAAAAAATCATATTTTGCACTACCAAAATTAAAATCATAGTGCTCTAGAAATTTCCTCACCAATACTCATATCACCAAAAGAGTGCCTCCTATTGTGTCCCAACTACCTAGTGACAACACAAACTAGATGGGTTGGCCAAAGATGAGAAAGGAGGTGCAGAGCAATGGTTGTGCGAGGCTACGAACACGACCATGAATCAAAGTGGTTGTCAAGGATGATAGTGCTGCTGTTGTGTGGAGAAGGACAACAGTCTTTGGCTATCACTCTCTTACGTTAGTTTTAGATTGATAATTCTTGTTTGATTAGGGTATTAACCCACTTGAACCGGTGGGTTCTAGTTAGCTCAACTAGTAAAGTCTTTGATAGTTATAAAAGAGATCTGGGGTTCAATCTCCGCTTACACCAAAAACTGATTAATGTCTTAGTCTGATAAAGAGCTATTATTAGAAGTGGACGCCATATGTTGAAAATCTCTCTAAAAAAAAAAACCCCACTTGAACCGGGTCAAATATTGCTATTATGAGTTTATTATATGTATAATTTTTAAGTAAAAATAAATAGTAAATACCACATGGTCCACATTAGTTAAAAAATTGCCACACTACTATTCCATTAGCCCCATAAGCAATAATACTAATGGTAGCTAACAAAGGATTAATAGTACTTAGTTTTGAAACTTGAGGGATTAATAGCACTCAATTGAAACTTAAGAGATCAATTGCGCACGTCAAGTAAACTTCAAGGACTATCAGTGTAGTTTTACCAAAAAAATACAAATGTAAAATGCCAAAACCAAAAAAAATGAAAAAGAAAAGGCAAACACCAGGGTATTTTTTTTCCCCAATATTATAAACCCCCAAAAAAAGTGAATTAATATTTCACCTAAAATAATTAAGAAAATCATAATGGTAATGAAAAGGGTGGTGGCTTAGTTGTTATTTGGTGCTTTGTTTGAAGTATTCTTTAACATCGTTACTCTTATATGTCTTCTAAAATTCAATGGCCATCACAAATTTTGAAATGATCAAACTTAGAAATTTTAACAAACATAGATACAAAAGATAAAATATTTTCACAAAATTGACAAAAAAAAATTGTTTGAATCTAGGTTAGGGAGAGATGGAGGCTAACCTACCAGCTGGTTTTTTTTTTTTTTTTTTTTTTTTAAATTTTTTTTTTTTAATTTTAACTATAACATATAGAACATCAAGAGATAGTGAGAGGAGCTTAATCTCGAAAAACTTTTTTTTTTTCATAAAAAAAAAAAGAAGAAAGAGAACATAAATAGAAGACTAACAATAAAACATTTTATAAAAAAACTATCCTTAAAACAGAATCGTCTAACAAATTTAACTCTTGTGATATCATATAACCTTTGTTTAATTTAAAGGATTGAAGAGGGGCAATTTAGACTTTTCACATAGTGCCACATATGTAGAGGTCACATGAGTCACACGTGGCATGATATTCTGTCCAAGTTTTTAGTTCAAATGTAGGGTGCAAAGTAAAACACATGTTATAGTTTAGGGTGGCAATCATGCATTCCAAAAGTTTAGGATAATAAGTATAAATGAGTGTATAGTTTAGGGTGATAAAGTATAAATTTTAATATAAAAAAACCACTAGCCTATACAATTACAAATCATTTTAAACTATATTTTTAGCAACTTTATCTTTCTTACACCCATATGCCAAGAACCTTGTAGATCATGATGGTAGAAGAATCTAAGTTTAAATCCCAATTCATCCACTTTTATTTTCAAAATTCATATTCCTAATACAATGTCCCATGTTCCATAACTTCAAACATATAGGAGTATTTTCTTAGTCTTTAATATGATTCACAATGTAAACCAATTGAGACAGAGAGAGAGATACATTTGTTTGGATTGGATTACCTGCAAATCCTCGTTGAAATTTTTTTTATTACTTTTTTCATATTTTATTAAAACAAACAAACAAATAGATAAATATATAAATAAATATATATATATATATATATATATTCATCTATTTGTTTGTTTGTTTTAATAAAATATGAAAAAAGTAATACAAAAAATTTCAACGAGGATTTGCAGGTAATCCAAGCGAGCCCATATCAACGAGCATTTTGATTGCACAATATTGTATAATTGGATAATATATATTGAGTAAAATAATTAATGTAATATTCAAACACCAAAATTTTCAAACAAAATTTTTGCTCAACCAGATCCCAGATTGAGACAATGGTTCCATTATTTTTTCTCTTTAATCTCACATCCTCGGGACAAAATTGCTTTTTGCCCCTTTCTGAAAAAAAAAAATCCAGCATTTTGCCCTCTTTCTCAAACTAATTAGGGAAATGCCCCTCTTTTGAAAATCGAGTTTCTGAAAATCGATTTAGGCCCTATAGCGGCGTTTTTAAGGACCTTATAGTGACGTTTTAAGGACATATAGTGACGTTTTGTAACTCGATTTTCATAAAGTCGAGTTACATGCAATTTTTTTTCTTTTTTACACCTATAACTCGACTTTATGAAAATCGAGTTACAAAACGTCACTATAGGTCCTCAAAACGTCACTATAGGGTCCTTAAAAACGCTGCTATAGGGCCTAAATCGATTTTCAGAAACTCGATTTTCAAAAGAGGGGCATTTCCCTAATTAGTTTGAGAAAGAGGGCAAAACGCTGGATTTTTTTTCAGAAAGGGGCAAAAAGCAATTTTCTCCCACATCCTCGTGATACAAACCTCAAATTTTTGCAGCAAAACACGGAAGCAAAGCAACATCATCAACGAACATCAACCAACTCTCTACATCAAACATGAGCCATGAATTTGTGGTATCTTCCCAGCACGTTGAGCTCCATAGGCCATAGCTGCATAAAAAGAATTGATATCAATATGCCTGATTGGGACATCCAAAGCTTTGTAGGGGGAGGCCCTTGCTTGTTTAGACACAAAAATAAACAGGGGCCAAAAAGTGTGGATCAAGACTTATCATCCCACCAAAGAGTGAGCGAATGCCAAAGGAAAGGTACAGATGCTTTGCAGTGAGCGAATGCCAAAGGAAAGGTACAGATGCTTTGCAGTGGACTAGTGGAACCATACAAGAAACAAGACAATCAAATGCAAAGCAAAACGAATTTTTTTTTTTTTTTTTTTTGAAATGATCAAATGCAAAGCAAAACTATTCAGTCAGTTGCATACCCCATTGATAGTGGAATTGTAAGTCTTCTTTTGTCCCCAATACGCATGCATGAGAATTTAGTAAATATATAATAGGGACATGTTAACGGATACCCTTGAGACATTTGTTAATAAACTATTTTAAGAAAGTTCTGATACCACTTTCATAGGAAATATAAAAGAGTTTGAAGTTGATAAAGACGAGATATAGAACACATGTTTTACTTAAATCTCAACACATCCTAACACACCTAACAACATATTGATAAACTCTCAATTGGGTTGAATTTTCAGATGAATATTAGAATTGATTGGACGTAGTTCTGCATATTCTTTAATATTTGATATGATGACGTGACATGTCGGGATTGGAGGGTGTAAAACTTGGGTTTTATACCACATTCTTATAGAATTTAATCTCAACATTCTTATAGAATATAATCCCAATATAAAAAATTATCAAAAAATTCAATTTTTTTTTTAATATACACTCGAAAGAGTTTAATATATATGTTTTAGACCCACCACCACTTACATGGGAAATCAATAAATTTTTAAAGGTTCACTAGAGTGTCACATATCATGGCATGCACACAAATTTTATTCGATTTTTGAGTAATTAGAGTAAATCCACCTAAAATTATGCTCGAATTCACATTGCCTATCCATTTTTTGATAAGTATCACTTTGTCCACTTGAGATTCGCTCTCTTTGTCTCCTATAACCCACCTCTGTAAAAATAGATCAAAAGATGTCATTTGTAAAAATTTAGAAACTTAGCTCAAGAACTCTAATAGATCACAAAATGTCTTTGTAACACTCAGAAGAAAATAACACAAAAGGAAAAATTCACTTACTTTTAACTCTATCCATTATTTTTTCTTATTTGATTTCATCTCTCTCTCTCTCTCTCTCTCTCTCTCTCTCTTCGCACCAGGGTGGCTGTATAGGTTTGGGCTTTGATTTGTGGAGGAGAAGCACGGCTACTTTGGGTATGGATTTTGAGGAGAAGCATGATGTATAGGTTATTGGGTTACAATTTGGGTTTTGGTTGTGGCAAATATGAGATTTTGGGCTGTTATGGTGGTTATGTGTCGTTGTGGCTATGGTGAGTCGTTTGTGTTGTTGTTGGTGGATCACTTTCTTCATTCAAACCCCAAACCCTAGACCTTTTGTCTGATCCACTGCTCACCCACGAGTGTTGGTGGTTCAGTGAGTTGTAGGTTCCAGTTTTGGTGGTGGTGGTGTAGGTTAGCAAATTAGAGGAGAGAGGGGTGGACCATGGTGGTGATGGAATGAGGGGTGGAGTCATTGTGATACTTGGAGTTTTTGTAGGTTTTTATATTGACTTTGAAATTTGATCCTATTCCTAAATGCTAAGTTTTATTGTGGGTTTTTTTGTTTAATTTTGTTGCATTCTTGTAATTGTTGCTTGGAGTTTTGAACATGGGGTTCCAAAAATTAATTTTTACAAAAAACCTTACTTTTTGATCTTGTTTTCTCTTGTTTTTGTATGTGTGTTTTGTTTTAGGAGAGAAACAAAAAAGGGCGAGCAAAAATACATATTTACCCTCATTTTTAATAGAGGTGAGTCATGGGAGACAAATCAAGCAAACTTTAGATGAGTAAAGTGACACATTTCAAATCATGAGTAGACTGTGTGAATTTGAGCCTAACCACAAGTGAATTTACTATAATTACCCCTTCAATTTTATAGTATGGTCAATTACTAACTAGGACCAAACAATAGAAAAGCTAAAGCCCATTTGAAGCCATGCTCTAGATGAGCATAACACACAGACTTGAGTAATTATTGTTGTGAGTTTTTAACTCCTTATCTCATTGCATTAAAGTTTAGATGCCATTGGAACTCCATCTAACAATCTTACTACAGAGGCTTTTAGAGTATTCGCATCAACCCTTTCAAAAATTTTTGTCAATTTTAACATAAGAACCTACTTTTTTATTATTTTACCTAACTATTTTTCAAAACACCCACACTTAATTATTTATTGTATACTCTATTTCATTAAATATCAAATTCCTAATTTTTTTTTAATTATTTTTAAATTTTTTTTTCTCTTCACACTCAAGTTACCATCCACTATTTTTCTTCACCCCCGAGAAACATGAAGAGACAATTTTTTTTTTTTTTTTTTACATAACCTACAATATTTTTTTTTTTTTGGGTAAAATACAAGAATAATTATATTAAACTTTTATATTTTCGAGAAACATGAAGAGACAATTTTTTTTTTTTTTTTTTACATAACCTACAATATTTTTTTTTTTTTGGGTAAAATACAAGAATAATTATATTAAACTTGTATATTTGCACAAGTTAATATTTATACTTTTCAACTTCTTATTAACATCAAAATCTGTCATTTGACAGTTTCTCCCTTTAGTTGCTCAATTCTAAATAGGAGGAATTACACTTTTCCAAACTAAACTATGCATTAGATTACACTTTGCACTCTAAAATATCCGACTGCATACTTTGCACTTTAAACTATCACACTTTGCATCCCGATGTTATTTTTGCTGTTATGTTTAACAAAATCTTACTGCATGTGACAAACACATGCTTCTTTCTTAGATGGAACAAAGTTAAAAGACTGAAACACCCTTATTCAAAGTTAAATAAAACAAAACCCGAAATTTTCCCTCCACCATCACGGTTTTCTTATTTGTTTGGGTTCCACACCACTTCATCTACACACTCTCTCTTAAAAAAAAACACAAAAATTTTAGAGTTTCTCTTGTATCTTCCTTGGCCATTGACAAAGTTCAAATCTTCTAATGCATTCAATTTATGAGATTATTGTTCTAAAATTTCAATTTTGCTTCCTGTTTGTCTGGTTACTTTTAAAAAAAGAAAGATTTATTGTTCTAAAATATACATGATGCAGGTGTATGGAATAATGTTTACTAATGAGTGTTGGGACTAGTAGTTAGGGATTGTTTATAGACTTAGGTGGTGTCTTCAATTGGTCCCCACACTGTATATAATATTTTTTGTCCTACTTGTAATATTGAAAGCATGTTTTTGATTAAAATTAATATTTGATGCAGGAAAAAAATACAGCCAAAACATGGAAGAAGGTGATTTAATTTTTGAGATTCACCACGGGGGAAGGTTCAAGAATTTGAATGGGTTAATTTATGTTGGTGGTGACATATCAATTCATGGTGAGGAATATGATAGGGATTGTATGTCTTTTATTGGGGTCCAGAGTATTTTGAAGTAATGGATATAAAAGGGGGGATTTAGTTTATTACAAACAAGTTGGCATGAATTTAGATGAAGGCCTTGTGCAAATAAAAATAGATCCAGATGTGTTGAAGATGGTCGACAGTCATAAAGGTATAGAAAGTGTGGTATTATACACTGTTAGTCAAGAGATTGATAATGATTGCATACCATTTACTCATAACATACCTGAGAGTGTTACTATTGGACCATTGGTGATAGCAAAAGGAAGGGAAAAGAGAAGTGTGTTGCTAATGCTGCTGGTTTTAATATACCAAAATTGCAAATTAAGGGTGGAAAAAACAAGTCTACAAGTAGCAATAAGAAGGGGAAGGAGAAGGTGTGTGATGATGTTGTCTCCCTAGGGTATGATGCCGATGTTGACCTTGATGTGGATTGGCATGAAAATATAGCTGAAGATGAATATGACAGCTTGAATGAAAATGAAGAAGAGGAGTTTGATGTAGAAAATGGTAGAGCTTATAATGACCCTTTTTGGGGTGAGGTACTAAGCAGGATGAAGACATATTTGAGCCAATTGAGAAGGAAAATGAGCCCAAGAAGGTATTGTATTTGACACATGGACAGCAAATGGGTAAGGATTGTGGTTCTGATATTGGCAAGAGTGATGAGCTGATTTCTCCTAAGCCCACATCTGAAGAGGATAACTATAACACCAACAAAGATCTTGAAATTAATGAAATTGATATGGCCTATCCAGAACTTGTGAAAGGTTTGAAGTTTGGTGACATTGCCACTTTTAGAGCTGCTGTAAAAAAGGCCAACTTGATTAAAGACAAAGATTTATGTTTTATGAAGAAAACCGTGATTGTGGAGGGAAAATTTTGGGTTTTGTTTTAATTGATTTTGAAGAAGGGTGTTTCAGTCTTTTAACTTTGTTTTACCTAAGTAAAAAGCATGTGCTTGTCACATACATCAAGATTCCGTTAAATATAACAGCAAAAATAACATCGAAGTGCAAAGTATGATAAGTGTGATAGTTTATGGTGCAAAATGTACAATCGGATAGTTTAGAGGGCAAAGTGTAATCTAGTACATAGTTTAGGATAGTAAAGTGTAATTTCCCTTTCTAAATAAGCATATAGTGTTTAAACGGCTAGTAACTTATGTTTTGTTTGTTTTGGCAATAATGTTTTCTAGAAAATGAAAAGTATTTTTTATAAAACTATCTCATTTTCCTATGTTTGGTAGCAAGTAGTAACCTTAAATGAGTTGAAAAATAATCTTCTAACTTCCCTTATTTAGCTTATTGTGAGATAAAGTTGTTGTTTTTTTTTTTTTTTTTTTAAAAGTGAAAAACAATCTCTAAAAATAAGTAATATTTTTTATGTTGACCAAAAATAGTTTTCTTTTAATTCATTTTTTCTAATACTATCAAACACTGGAAAATACGGAAAACAATCTTTACACAAAGTTTTCCTTTGAAACAAACATAGCATTAATGAATTTTCATGTGCAATTCAATGGCCATACATTATTGTCTTGGTCAAACGTTTTAATATATGGGCATTATAATAGCCATTCCTTTTTACAGCTCATCTAATTAAGTTTTGAAATTCATTTTTGATATCTGGAATCAAATGGAAAGCCTACCATGAGCTCTATATATATTTATGGTGTAAACATTGTGGTTAAAACTTTTTTTTTTTTTTTTTTTTTTTGAGAATGAACATTTTGATTAGAACTGATTCATTTATCAATAGCCTTTTACATTTTTGAAAGTCAATTCTTATATTTCGTATTACTATATTTTCATACACTATATTAAATTACTATTTGAGAGTTTCTCATCTTACAAGTGGTGAAGATTTGTAAAGATATACAGTTTAGGATTGTTGTATCATGGGGCGGCATGCAAAATTGTTAGTCTATTACACCGGAAATCTCCTTAGATGGTGTGTCTTATCTCAAAAGATCAACCTAATTCGCACCTCAACTTCACCATTTCAACTCATGAAATTGATGGTAATTTGTTTATCATGTTATGAGATGTTTTTGAAGCAACAAGGTAACATCTTATAAATTATTTTGTAATTTTATGGTGAAATACAAACTTAGTGAAATATGATTATACAAATAATTATGTTATAAATTATGAGATGCAATATATATTAATTTATGTTCGTAGGAACATCATTTCGAGGCATTGATTCTTTACCAGATATAGAGCTATTATAATCACACCAAGATAGAATAAACATTATTTATTTTTCCCCTTAATCCAGGGTAGGATTGAGATCCGGTCCTCCAATAATTTATACAAAAAATTAAAATCTTCCTGTTAAAAATTGTAATAATCTCCTAACTAGTTAGAATTTAATTCTGTTACCCAAACATTATGGGAATGAAAGTACCAAATGAATTCTATCTTTGATCTCAAAAAAAAAAAGTACTAAATGAAAAGAAAAAGAAGAAGGAAACTGCCATTCGCTGTGTAACATTTTATTGATTTCCATGAATTCTATAAATAATGTAATAATTAATTACCAAAGAATTGTGTTAAATTCGTTTTTTTAGATAAACTTTTATGCAGAATTCTTAATCAAGGATTCCTGCTAGAATTTGAAGGATAGGGACCTTCCAAACGAATGTAGTCATACATGAGTCCCTGGAAAGGGCTATTACTTGGGTGTGCTTGTGTTAGAAAAATTGTATTATTTCCTTTCGCTACCTGAGTTCCTGGTACCCCTACTTCAAACAGCCAGTAGAGCCCATGAATTCCATGCCTCGCGATTGTGTTGTCCTTCCCAATAACTCCACTTGAAAACAGAGGATTCGCTGCTGGATCATTAATTCGAACCTTTTTAAGAAAGAAAAATTGCACCATTAGTTAAGTCAAAAAAATAAACGTATCTTTGCAAAATGTTAATATCAAAACTGCAACAACACAGTCACGACAATATCTTTTGTTTTTTTTCAAGAGAATTTTAATTTGTGACAGGAATCGAACCTCAGATTTCTTATTTAACCATAAAAAACTTTACCAGTTGAGTTAACTGAAATCCACCTCGCAACAATATCTTCGAGTTTGGGAATTGAGTATAAAATGATTTTTTTTTTTTTTTGCTTATTTTACATACCATTTGCTAGTCTCACACTACTTTTTATCTTAACTTTATTTGAAAATTTTAATTTCAGTTTTTTGAAAATAAAATAGCTCTTTTTTTTTCTCACATTATGCAAATAAGTTACTAAAATAAGAAATTCTCAAATAAAAAAAGTTGAATTAATCATTAAAAGAAAAAAAGAGTGTAAGTTGAATTATGAAGATCCATACTTGCAAATCGGAATTATGTGCAGTTGCAAGCGCTACTCGTAATTTATAGGATGCACTTTTATCAACATTGTCAAGATTGAACTTAATTTGCCATGTAGTTCCTTCATATGTGTTATTATCTGTCTTCCTGCATTGCAAAAACAACACATAACTGAAATCAATATTAAAAAATAAAAAAAATAAAAAATAAAAAAATCTATCCACAAAAGGCCAATGGTCACATTTTCTCTCTTTCGGTAACTTTTACAAGATTACGATCAGAACGAATACAACAGAGGAAATCACAACCAACTTTAGAATGGGCCTCTGGCCCTTTAATGGCACCCCCATAAAAATTTAAAAAATTATTACATACCTCAAGAATAGGAAGCCGTATTCCCTCCTCTCACATTCTTGTACTCCCAAAAAATTAGAAATGGCAACAAGTCAGGTTTGGAACGGGTTTTTTTATGCCCGAACCCGATCCACGAGCCCTCTCCCATTACCCAGACCCGGCCCGTTTAATAAACAGGTTTTTTTTTTAGCCCCAAGTCCGCCCTGTCCAACCACTTCTAGGCCTAATCCATGGCCCAATCCGACCCAATCTTATTAAAAAAAAAAACCCCAAACAAAAACAGAAACAACAACACAAATCCTATCACAAACACAGAAATCACCAACACAAACTCACATTTAACAATGAAATAAATTGTAAATAATATTATATAATAAATCAACATTGTGATTCTTAGATAGAAAATAAATAATAAATAAACACAAAAAAATAGAAGAAACAAAACTCCATTTATGGACCAATTTTTACATTAACACAAACATCAACTCCGATTCACATTCTTTGAAGTTATCTTAGGCGCTATAGTCAACTAAACCAACACAAAATATACACATGCATTACATTCTATACATATTGAATCCTCAAATAAATATCCAAAAACAAAAACTACTGAGAGAGGAAATGAAACCCAAAAAAAAATAAAAAATGAAGAACTCAGACCACTAAAGCTCCATCGGTGGTGGTTTCAGCCATCAATCCCACCCCTGGGCTTCGCATGACCTCAACACGACCAAGAACTCCTTCAATCATCACATCTCTCTCCAATTTAACAATCTCATGCTCCGATCTAACAACACAACCACATCTCTCTCCAATCTAACAATCCCATGCTCTGATCTAACAATCTTGTGCTTCTCTATGACAAATGGCAACCACCACGAGATCCGTGCCCCTCCACGAGGGTGAGGGTGGGTCGGTGAGTGAATGAGAGTAAGGGTAAGGATGACTAGGTGAGATCATGAGGGGTGGATGACATGAGAGTGAAAGTTAGAGTGAGAGTTAGTGAGGGTGAGGTGAGAGAGGCGGCTGAGTTAAGAGAGTCAGAGAATGAATGAGAGAAATGAGTTTTAGGGTTAGAGTGGTGATATATATATATATATATAGGTAGGTTTTTTTGTAATTTTTTCATTTAGGCTAACTGGGTTGGGTCCGGGTCCAGATTCGGGTCAGGTTTTGATAAAACCCAGACCCGACCCAAACCCGCTTCAGTTTTTTTTTTTTTAACCCGCACCCAACCCTATTCTTTATTGGGTCAGGTCGGGCTAGATACTTGCGGGTCGGGTTGTTATTGCCATCCTTACAAAAAACCTAATAATTACTTTGAAAATTTCTATTGATGTGCTCATGCATATCAAATAATCTCATCTAACAAAATAAATGTATCACCATCTAAATTCGTAACACACTAATTAGGTCTTGATATAAGGAGGGTCATAACCCTTTGGTGTTAACCCTTGGACCCAAACATATCATAAACCAACATGTACTAGAATTAGAATAGGGCTGATCATATATATATATATATATATATATACTCTCTTATTTATAGTATTGCACTACAAATATTAACTCAATTTTCCTCTCTTCTTTCATGATATCAAAGCTATATCTCTCGAACCATCATAAGAGCAAGTGTGTTTTAACTTTCCTACCATCACAAGGTCTTTATCTATCTCCACCAGTTGTGCAAATTGTCAATCCCTATCAAACTATCCATGTTGCCAATAGAGATATGTTCACACAAATAGAATAAAAATTTGTTTTCTCTCGTTAGTTGTTCACATTCTCTCACATAAATCAACACCATATTCATTTATTGTGATAATCAGAGTGCTATTCACATTACTTACAATGATTTCTTCCATGAATGAACAAAGCATATTGAGATTGACTATCGTTTCATTTGTCACCATCTTCTCCAACTTAAATCTCTCTCCAAGGAATTATTTGCATGAATTTTTATGAAGTCCCTTTCAAAACTCAAGCATGTCCTAAATTTGCCAACTTGAGTTTGATGGGGATGTTAGATATATTAGGCC
This sequence comes from Quercus suber, assembly GCF_002906115.3. Taxonomy (NCBI): domain Eukaryota; kingdom Viridiplantae; phylum Streptophyta; class Magnoliopsida; order Fagales; family Fagaceae; genus Quercus; species Quercus suber. The sequence continues at coordinate 501,057 of NW_027069979.1, forward strand.
CCTTGGGCCTTGGACATAAACATGTCGTGAACCCCCAATTATAACTAATGTACTTATAGATCAAGTAAACCTATACTTCCAAGACAAGTTTCCTAGCCCTACTATAGGGTTAGAACTCCTATAAATGTTATCTTATGTATAACATTGCACAATAAATATTAATTTAGTTTTGTTCTCTTCTTTTATTTGGGGCCGACCACATGATGCTTGTTCATAAAGAATTATTGCCTCCAATTGCCTCGGAGAATTGGTGTTTTTGATGAGATTGAGGTCATGTTATGACTCAATTCACTCAAGCGAATATTGTAGACCATATTCCCATTTATACCCTCGCGTTTTTTTTTTTTTTTAAATAGGAGTTACAATGATTACACTCAGGTATAGTAATCATGGTAACCCCTTCACCATTTTTATTCAATTTTAAAATGCAAAAAAAATGAAAGAATCAAATCATAAACAAATGAACAAGGCAGTATTGGAGATTTTTTTGTAGGGCAATATTGTAGAAATTCGAACCTAGTAACTTGAGCAAAGAACCAATCTTCACTATAGTCACTACCATCAATCATGTAAACCAAGTCTCCATCAGGATATAGTTCTGCATATCTCTCCCACAATCCGTATTGCCTATATCTGCCACATAAGAAAAACAAAATCATTTTCTTATTTCCATTCATATTATTAATTTCAAAAGAACAAAAAATACGTCTAAAATATTGGAATTGGATACACAGCACTAGTACATTAGCTAGAGAGAAGATATTAATTAAATGATATAAGAAACCCCCCCCCCCCCAAAAAAAAAAAAAAAAAAGCATTTAGGTCCTAATTTTAATTGATTTCTCTTGCATGAACCATACTAATTTCATATACATGTTACAAAAAATTCACAATTAAAGGGGACTAACCTTTCCGGATGGTTGAGATAAAGTTTGTTAATATACAAATGGTTAGGATCGGAACATAGAATTCTGCAGCACTGCGATCTGGGATGCCTATTTCCCACAGTGTTGGGCCATCTCTTGGAGGCTTATAAACAAGATCACCAACAACAATGCTAAGACCTGCTTCACATGATATTCAATTTCAAATCACTATAAAATAATAAGTTTAACACATTTAGATTGGATATGAATATAAAAAGCTTCATAACAAATTGAAAACAAGACCTGGAGTTATGGGAAGGACAGCATTGTATTTGTAATCACCGATGACACCAGGGACCCATGCATACAAATTGTAGTCGCCAGTACGTACATTCTCAATACTGAAACGGCCATTCTCATCAGCGATGGTCCAGAATTGGTAACCCTGATTTAAAAAAAAAAAATTTAAAAAAAAAAAAAAAAAAAAAAACGTAACTTTAAGTAATTGTTTTACTTTAACATAAAAGAAGTGCCAACGAGTCGTACTGGCGACATTATTGAGCCTGTTTGGCATTAGTTTCATCTTTTAGCTTTTAGTTTTTATGTACAGCTTTTTAAAATTTTACTTTTTCTCATATTTTCTCACTTTTTAAAATTTTTTCACAATACAAATATATTTTAACACACTTTCAACAAAAAGTTTTCAGCAAAAAATTAAATAAGTTGTTCCCAAACGGACTAATAATATGTAACTTTCATGTAGAATGGAATGAAAAACTTAATATTACCTTGCATTCTCTTTGCCAAGATCCAACTTCCCCTGGGAGTGCCAATCCAACATAAGAACCATTTCCAGGTATAGCATTCTCATTAAGATACCTAGACAAAGCTCAAAGTTTAAACTACAGTTAAATTTAACATGAGTTTAAACTTTTATCTAATGTGTATCATCAAGTCCACCAAACAAAATTGTTTTAAAAAATGAATATACTAAAACTATCAAGGAGATTAGATTGTAAGTAGATGGAAACAATAAATTGAAAAATGTCTATGTTAAATCTTAGGAAATGTCAATTATTTGAATTACAAGATTTTTGGTAAAAACTTATTAAAGTTAAAGAATATAATTAGACATTTCTAATTGGATTTTGTTAGCCGATATCTTAAGAACGTTTGTTTAAGAAATACTTGTAGAAATGAAAAAGGAAAAAACAACTAATTTTTTGGTTTTATAGTTTTTTTTTATATTTTTCATAAAAGTTTTATTAAAATTTTCTTAAATAATTCATTAACAAATGCTCTAAAGATGTCCGTTAAAAGAACTTTTTGTAATTTATTTTTATTTTTAAAAAACCACTTAGGATTGAATGGGGTAGAGGGTGAAACAGACATTGTGGGCTAAACATATCTAAAAAATTTTAGTTAATCATAAATTTACTATTCATGGGTTACACTACACTTTTTAGTACTATTTATATGTCTCATTGTATTATTTTAGCTTACTTTTACCTTTATTTACAGTACTTTCAACAAAAGATTTTCAATTTCAGCAAAATAAGCAGATTTCAAACGGACACTAAGAGAGAGAGAGAGAGAGAAAGAGAGAGAGAGAGAGATGTACCTATCAAGGACTAGTAATCGACCACTGACAGTACCCCGTTGATCTGACGGTGGAAAGTCCACTGAAGCTGGAAAATCATAGGGCCAGGCTTTAACTTCATTGATCGTCTGAAAAAAAAAAAATAGTTTGTTTTATTAATTGTTTGCCATCAAAGTTGTACAATCTAATTTTTAACAAATAAAACTGCCTCAACATGTATATAGTGATGTGAAACCTGGTTTTTAGCATCCTCCCAGAGTAAATCTTGGCCACCCTTATTAGTCAAAGAATTAAGATAAATAAAAACGGGGCCGAAAACTTTCTTCCATTCTTCATTAGGTCCAAATTTCATTACCAATTCATCTCCTGAATAGTGTACGCTATGAAATACCTGAGATTGTTTATGCCATTTAGAGAAGAGTTAAAGCTGTTAAAGATAATAAAAATGTCACACACCTTCATTTTATAGTTAATAATAATGTACATGCATTTGATCCACAATGAAGAATTTGGAACTATTTTTCACTTACAGAAAGGGAGGTTGGGCCGACGTGGGAGGTAAGGAATTGTTTGGGAGGTCCGGCAGATCGGAACTCATTGCTGGGTGTGATTTGCCAAAACCCCATGGGTGGGTCGCTGCTTATCCACCCATGAACTCCGATATCCTTGGCATTGCAAGAGTATTGGTACTTGTCATCCACCTACACAATAACCTGATAAACTCACCTAATATGCTTATCAAACACCAATTTAATTAACTACATTTTCAATTAAAAGAAAACTACATAAAAAGCTTCATAATTTATACCGTGTTTTAGGTTGTCTCAAACTTATGAAATCGTTTCAATTTGAAACTTCCTTCCATAATCATTATTCTGGAAAAATATAGAAAACTGTCGCACTCCAAATTTTACCTAAGACTTAGTTTATAAATCAATTTGACAAACATTGAATTAATTAAGAAGTGAAATCTTATATGCCAAAAACTCAAAGCTAGTCACCTATGTTAGATCTATAGTTGTTTATAGTGTTAGCAAACCATGAATAAAATGTAAATCTTGTGTGCTATAAAGTTGTATTTCAAGTCCAAGATAAATACCTGAGATCAACTCAAGAGAAAGGAAGTGTCTAGAATCTCGAGACGCAATCGATCAATCGAGCTTTGGCTTGAAAAACCATTAATAGAGCCTCAATTGATCAAGAATTGCAAATCCTGAATTTTGATTAGGCCTATTAAGTTGGTTCATGACTTGGAATTCAAGCCTACTTGTTAAAGTATAAAATAGATCATTAGAGTTGACTAAAAAACATGAAGAAATGCCTCCAATCATGTGTCTATGATTTCTATATCAATTCTCACTCAATTTACCAACATATTAGAGACAAAATAGTGCATCTAAAGGTCAGTGTTACTGCTGTTTGGTGATGAAGCTAAAGTCACAATACATCAACATAATCAAGTTGCTATGAAATCTTTGAGATGGTCCTTGAAGTTTTGAGTGGAAAGTTCATGTTTGCGAAATCCATGATAGGAGTCCAATAAGCTAGTAGTTATTTTCCTTCGGGGTTGGTGACTAAACCCTCGTAGTGTTTTTTTTCCTTTAATGTTGTTCATTGGTTGTCAACAAATTGTTGTGTCATTTATATTTTTCACTTATATTATATTGTGATATGTTGCTATGCTATTAACTTTGTATTGAATTTATACTTATATTGGTTATTTAATCAACTTGCCTTAATTTTGCATAATTAATCAACTAGGTTTAAATTTGAACCCTTCGAACTAGGTGAAACGCAAAACTTTATTAAGGATTTTCAATTTGTTTATGCTCCATTATAATTAATGTCCAAAAATAATGGAGATAGACAAAGGCTAAATTGAAATAGTTTCTTTCATAAGTTTAAAGTTTGATATCGACTATAAAATGTGCGACTTAAATTGAAATAGATTATATATTTTGAGCGTTTTTATTTAATTCTCATTTTATTATAAGTTTTTTTTTAGTGGACTCTTTATTATAAGCTAAGAGATAAAAGTTTATGTTACAGGTAAACAACTTTTGTCATAGTGACAATATTAAAATAAAAATGAACTTGCCCTTCAATATAAGTTTTTTTTTTTTTTTTAAATCTTTTTTGTACCTTTCAACAGTTGTAAAGAATTGTTATTGATATCGTAGAGGTGAAGAGTCAAAAATATACCTCTCCTTTGAATTCTGGCTCTATAGGATCGACAAGTTGTACTGCTTCTGGGTAGGCCAGGACTTCGCCTCTTCCTGGTAACCGGTCATCAGGTAAGGGCATGAATCTTTGCTTGTTGTCTGCTATAGCCATAAAATGAAACCTGCGAGTTTAAAAAACCTCCACGGTTAAATTGTGTAATCTTTTCCTTTGAATATCTAAATATGACCATTTTTTGTGGGAATTAAAAGGAAATTTTAATATTCTTCAAGACAAGCAATCTAAACCTTAAAAAAGAAGACACACATGGGTTTTAGTTAATTCAATTAATAAAATCTCTTATTATTAAATAAGAGATCTGGAGTTCGAACCCCACCTATACAAAAAACCGATTATTATCTTCATCTAATGATAAAAAAATAATCATCATGGAATTGATATTTATATGTTGAAATTCTATCATATTTATAAAAAATAAATACATAAATAAATAAAGAAGAAAGGTCAAATTTATTTACTTGTCTTTCCTAAGCTTCAATACAAGCCTAGTATTTTCCACGTTGAAAGCAGGCCATTCTTTTAAGTGTTCATAAATGGCATAGGAGTAGAATCCCGAGGAACCACGAAGCATCACGAACCTGAAAATAAATATATAGTTATACATAACATTTGTCGTTCCAAAATTTTTTTTGTCATTGATTGAAATCTTGATATAATAAGATGTGCTCTTGTGAACAAGTACCTTTTGTCTATATTCAATGGAACAAGTTTGCCCTCAAGTGAGGGATCCCACATTCTAGTGAATGATAGCTCTACTTGGTCTTCATTTTCCACAACTACCTTCAAATTTGTCCCTTCGATCCTGGAAAGCAATTATCAGCTCACGGATTGCATACCAGCTTCAGCTTTAAAATGCAAAAGTTTATATACTACCTTTTTTTTTGTTTTTTTAACAAGTGTTTAGATACTACCTTAATGACATGTAATCATTCAACAAAAGCTAAATATAATCCATTTGTAATTGGAAGAGTAGTTGAAAAGAAGTTAAAAAGAACAAAATTCTAGTGCTAATAATTGGAAGTTGAAAGTTGGAACTTGGAACAGCTTCAAATTAATATGAAATTGAATGTTGCAAAGCAAGGAAGATTTGATATACATCATGAATCACAAGTAAAATAGGCATTTCAAACATTTTCTTTTTTCTAAATTTTCTCTATATTTTGTGAATATATATGCATCATAATGTCACCATTTGGAAATTTATGTTGCAGGTATGTAAGGTCAAGTAAAGGTACTAACAATTAACAAGTACTCATGTTAGAATAATCATAAGCTCAGGAAATTTAATGTTAGAATATGCATAAGTAGTGAGGGCTGGGAAAACATACCTATCAATAAAACCCTTTGTTCCTGTACTTCCAGAAATGTTCCATACCAAATCCCAGTAGCTACATGGTTCAAAGAAATGAAAAAGTCAATTTCAGTAAGTTCATTAGGAAATCCTCTCATTTACTAAAATAGGATAGAAATCCTCTCATTTCCCACCTGTATACCCTTTATCTGGTTTGATCAATTTATCATCATATAAGATCATTAAAAAAATTAAGGCCGCCAGTGGAATTGTCTAATAAATTTCACATATTCTCAATCACTGTTTTTAAATGTTTAGTCTTAGGATTTGTATAACCTATCAAGTATCACAATCGTGTTCTTCAACAAATAAGAGAGATCAGAGATGTTGCTGGGATTTTTTTTTTTTTTTTTGAACAGCTTACCCTCTGTCAGTTTCGTTGTTAACAACTTCGAGCAAATTGTCAATGCCATTATATTTTATTCCAGTGACCAGTCCTCCTGGATTTGATAGGTTGACTTGTACTATGCCATTATCCATAACCACCTGCAAAAATTATATTTTTCATTAATATTCCCCATTCCCACACTGCACTTATTGAATTATTGGAATAAAATCTTTGGTATAATTGTAGAAAAAGAGGTACCATATTAAAAGAATATTAAAGAAAAAGTTACTTGAGGGCCTTACAAATTGATCTTTAATTTGTAGTTGGACACGTGGAAATGACATATTGGAACTGCCCTTTGCTATCTCCCGCAACTGCATTGGAACCATGGATCTATCAATCTGGTATTGGGTGTTTGAGTAAAATGTAAAGCATAAACTGACTGTAAGCTAAATTCAAATATGATTATTCTGAGAATGAGAGACAGTTCATCCCTAACCTTTTCACAATCCAACCAGAGAATGTACATGTGAATGTTCAGACTTCAAATTTTTCTGGCCTACTTTGCTTGAACTGAACTAGAGAAAAAAGCAATATTTTCTTTGTCGCAACCACTGTTTTGTGTCAATGGTGCATTAAATGGTGCTACTCACGGGTTGGTAGTCGTTATGTTAGAAATCTAAACTAGAAATCATGAAATTATGGAAAATTTTGTTTAAGGAAAGCTGCCAATACCATTAAGATCATATAGTCAAAGTTCTACCAGATTTTTTTTTTTTTTGGAACTACTAGAATTGGGTTATAGCATACTTTTTTCACTTTCATTTCATGTAAAGAGTGTGCCGGGAGGAAGGGTGGGTGGTAACCTTAGAATATCGTTATGTATTATGGATTTCTAGTTGCCGTTTCTAACGAGAGTAATGCACCTGTAAGAATTTAAAAAAAAAAAGTATTGGGCATGTTTAACAGTATCACATTGACGGTAAAAAGTCCTATAGTTTAAGTTATCACTGTTTCTAATGGAGATATCTAGAGTTTAATGTAATCAAGTTTTGATTTTTAATCTATTTAGAAATTATAGAAGAATGAGATAAGAACAAAATAAATTATTTAGTTAAAACCCAAAAAAAAAAAAAAAGATATTGAAATGTATGAAATTTTGCACCTAATTAACAAAATTTTTTTAAATGTTTGAAATTTTGCTACACAATATAATCAAATAATTACCACCATTGCAAACCCCAAAAGCAAAACAAAATCGTTTACATGGATTACAAACGAACACAAGAAGAAACCCACGTTTAAGCAAAAAAAAAAAAAAAACAAGAAGAAACCCACGTGGGTTAAACAATGTGTTTTTTTATCAATGATTTCTTTCAGTTTCAGACAATGCACTAAAACATGCAAATCTAAATAATTAGACATCAAAACAAAGACATCAATTTTTTTTGTGATGATGAATTTACCTGATTGGCAAATCCGGTACCAAAACAAAGAAGCAATTGACCAACAATAATAATCCAAACCCTTTGAGCAAAGCCATTGTTTGATGCACCAGCACAAAAATGTCTTCCACCCCTAGGCATTGTAGTATGCTTACCAAAAGGTCGGATCACTATTGCTGCAAAAAATGGATGCCACCAAAGCAGCAAGATATAGAGATGAAGGAAACAGATTCAATGTCTGGCTATCAAAAAAAAAGCAAACAGTTTCAGTGTCTGGCTATCAAATTTGCGGTATTGATCATTATAAGGTTTTAATGGAGGACTTTTTCTTGTAAAGAGCAGGAAAGAACTCTTTATGACATTAATATACCAAAAACTTATGTTAGGCAACTCAACGTAATACTTAGAAAAATAAATCAAACATTTATGTCTCCCTCTTTTATTCATTTACTAGCCAAAAACCCGCGGTTTGCATTGTATATTATTTTTTTTTTAAAAGTTTGTTTAATTGTTTTAATATATTATAGCATCCATTTAAATATTCATTAATTATTGCAACTAATTTTCTTTTTAAGTATAAAAAAATCAAAAGAAAAAAAATGTAAATTTTGTGAAAAGAAAAGGGCTTTTGTTTAAATAAATAAATAAGCCGTAGTGGGAGAGATTTAGATGGGTATCAAATTAAAATGACAAACATTGTTTTTTAGAAGATAATTAAAAAAAAATTTAAGAATGACTTAATTGGAAAATAATCTTGCTTCTTTATAACAACAATGATTTATCAAGAATTGTGGATTATAAAGGCTTTTCCTTACAATCAAATATATAGTTGCATAGAAATTATGGTGCTATTGATTAATCTTAATACCCGTAATTAATTAAAGAAATGAATTCAATAGAATTAAAAATGACCCTATATATGTAGGCTTCTACCCAATCACCGATGAGTGATTTACAAGGTAAAATATTTTTGAATTCAAAATGAAATTTGTTATTCAATATTTATGACTTTATTTCTAAATTAAGTTATCTTTCATTAATATGGGTATTTTTGAACCACAAAAAATATAATTGAAAGAGGAGAATCCTCTTATATATATGTGTGTGTGTAAAATGCCAAAACCTAAAAAGAAAAAGAAATCACTAGGGTTTTTTTCCCAGGAAAATCCCCAAAGAAAGTGAATTAATATTTCACCTAAAATAATATGGAAATTAAATCACGATGGATATATATAGAAATAGTGGTGGCTTAGTTGTTATTTAGTGCTCTCTGTTTGAAGTATTCTTTAACGTTATTGCTCTTATATGTCCTCTAAAATCAATGCCCACCTTTTGAAATTATCGACTTGGAAATTTTCGCAATGCGAGCAGCACAAGCAAATATGTTAGTTTTAATAAATGAAAAGTCTTACCGTACAAATGGAAATTCTATGCTACATTTAGAAGGGTCATCACCGCAAATTGAGGTCCAACTTGCTGGCTTGCTCATAATTTTAGGGATTTGATTGGAGAAATTACACTACAGCTCACAAAATAACATTCAAACTTAGCATAATTAGGTGGCTGACCCAACATTTTAGAAGGTAGTATTTTTTTTTTTTTTTTTTTGAGTAATGCTACATGCACAAACTATTTTATAACATTTTTACAAAATGTTAATATGGCTAATCGCTTATTAGTTTTCATCTAAGCCACCATTTATCAATGCCCACCTTTTGAAATTATCGACTTGGAAATTTTCGCAATGCGAGCAGCACAAGCAAATATGTTAGTTTTAATAAATGAAAAGTCTTACCGTACAAATGGAAATTCTATGCTACATTTAGAAGGGTCATCACCGCAAATTGAGGTCCAACTTGCTGGCTTGCTCATAATTTTAGGGATTTGATTGGAGAAATTACACTACAGCTCACAAAATAACATTCAAACTTAGCATAATTAGGTGGCTGACCCAACATTTTAGAAGGTAGTATTTTTTTTTTTTTTTTTTTGAGTAATGCTACATGCACAAACTATTTTATAACATTTTTACAAAATGTTAATATGGCTAATCGCTTATTAGTTTTCATCTAAGCCACCATTAATATCACTTTTTTATTTACAAATAATCACTCACTACATCAGCAGTTTGTAAAAAAAAATTGTAAAATATTTTGTATCTCTCGTATTATTCTTTTTTTTTTTTAATTAGGCATAATTATTTTTCAATATAGATATGGTATTAAGTGGCAGATCCATAATTTTAGCAAATTGTTTTTCTTTTAATAGGAATCTAAGACTCCAATTATTCTGTCTTTAAACAACGTTAAACTTTATTTGGTTTTTTTTTTTTTTTAATTTTAGTAATGCCTCTATATTTTTATTGTCATTACACGTATATTAGTCAATTAATGCATTTTTAAACAAATACTTTTTTTTTAAAATCATTTTTAACCAAAAAAATAGGCAAATGACAAATTAAGAATTAATGGTCATTGGAAGAGAAATGGTTCGGAAAATTACTAGACAAATGACAAATCATAAATTAATGGTTATAAATAAAAATAAAAATAAAAATGTAAACATAAACACCATACTAAAAAAGAACATTTACTTCATTTGAATTTTAAAATTATATGCCAGTCTGCCAGATGTTGAGTATTATGGCAAAAATACTATCATGTATAGATAATTTTTTGACTCATTTTTATCTATATTATACTAATTAAATGTAAGACGATGCCCCATATTATTGTAGTATGATTTGAAAAGTACATGTCATTGTAGTATCAAGTATGCATCTGCTCATTTTGGGATCCAAATAATAAAAAAGGAAACCCCAATTAAAGTTGAGAGAGAGAGAGAGAGAGAGAGACTTCAATATGGCTTTTGGAATTTAAAAAAAAAAAAAGAAAAAAAACCCAATACATTAACTCAAATTCAGGGGGGAAGAAAAACAAACATTTATGGGAGATTTGACACCTTCGATATTCATTGTCAATTTTTTTTTTTTTTTTTTAAACTTTAAATATTTGCATGGGTTCAGCTTACATCTAGTTAATTCTTAGAGCATTCGCAGCAATTGTTGTAAAATTTTAGCTATTTAGTTATACAAAAAGTCACTTTATCTATTTTACTACATACATGCTGCAACAATGAATCTATTTTAGCTTTCAACACAATAAAATAATATACACATCACAATAAAATAATATAAACACTACAATAAAATAATATATCCTACTACCAAAAAAACAACCACAGCACCAACCACAACCACTATTAGCCACATCCACACCAACAACCACCACCACCACCACCAGTTCACAGCAGGTAAAAAAAAAAAAAAAAAAATCCACCACCACACCACAGCCCACAACACAGAGAGAGAGAGAGAGAGAGAGAGAGAGAAAAAAAACCAAGTAAGGCGCGAGATGGGTTGGTGGGGTAGATCGAGGCCGAGGTCTGTGGTGTGGATCGACGACGAGGTCTGCAGCATGGATCGGCAACGAGGTCTGTGGCGTGGATCGCGATGAGATGAAGTTGAGAGAGGGCTGAGAGAGGTGAGACTGAGAGAGAGAGAGAGAGAGAGAGAGAGGGGCAATATTTTAATGCGGCCAGAATTTAAAAAAAAAAATTTTTTTTTTTTTTTAGCTCTAAGCTACAGTGTACATCTATCTATAGATGTGCACTGTAGCAAATCATCTAAAAAAAATAACTATAGCTCCACTGCTGGAGCAAGTTTTTTGTGCGTGAAGAGCTAAAATATACCAATATAGCTTTTTAGCACTACTGCTACGAATGCTCTTAATAGAACAACTCATTTGTTATTAACAAACGATTGAGATTAAAAGTACAGCCACATCATTTTTCTTTTGGGCAAATTAACGCCTGGCAAGGTTTCTTAAGTGAAGAAAACACACTAACATAAGGATAATGCAAATTGCAGAAAGCTCTTGGGCTACATGATGTGAAGATTTCATTCTTTGCCAATGAATAGGCAAATGGAAGGGTAATGGTTGGGAATGGTTAGGAAAATGAATGGGCAAAAGGATTTCATTGAGACCCTTTTTTTTTTTTTTTTTTGACAATTACCCTTAAACATGTTATCGAGACTTTGCCAGTATGTTTGCTTGGTTTTTTTTTCCCATTCGACATAGAGATAACTCTCTACCTATTTGGGCATACAAGCTAATGTCACATGCGATGCTTGATTACATTATAAGTTTATAAGAAAATATTTGTAAAAAAATTATTTTTATTTAAGTATAATACTTACTAGGTACAATTTTTTTTTTTTTAGAAAGAGGACAATAATATTTGAATATTATTTATATTGCATGTCATTAAAAAGAAAGGAAGTGTGAATTTTTTTTTTTTAATTCAATAGTTACAATGAGGGAGGGGGAATTTAAAATATACTGCACCACACCGTACTGCATTGCAAATATGACCACAAAAATAAGGTGTGGTGCAATTATGATTTTAGCTAAACTGCACCGCACCGCACCGCGAACTCCCCTGGACCATAATTTTCTATTGGATTCAAGTTCAATTTTATTAAGTCTACACATCAAAGGCCCTAAATTCAACAATGTTCCTTAATTCTCTTTTTTTTTTTTTTTTTTTGGGTATAATTACAAATTACAATCAGTTTATTTATTTATTGTACACTAATAAATTGCCAAAAGACTTGGTTGCATATCTTATCATTAGTATACAAAATTATTATTATCAGTAGTTCCCTTCTACCTTATCTTGATTGAATTTTTCTTCCCACTTGTTTTACTTGATGTTTTCGAAAGGAGACACAAAAGACAAGGTTAATTTGAAGCTTTGTTCAAGTGTAATTTCACAACAACCTCATCATACTTAAAGGTGACTGAATTTTTTCATCAACATTACAAACCAAAAACATTCCCCATCAATCTAATAGAAATATAGATAAACATTAATTAATTTTGTATACTCTTTAAGGAAATCAATTTTTATTTCCCGGAAGTAGAAGATGGGGGACCTTCTAAACGGATATAGTCATACATAATCCCTTGGAAAGGGCTGATACTTCTTGGTTGTGTCAAAAAAATAGTATTATCCCCTTCAACAAGCCGACCACCTGGTACGTCCACATTGTAAAGCCAATAGAGCCCGTGGATTCCATGTCTAGCAATTGAATTGTCCTTCCCTATTAGTCCACTTGAAAACAGAGGATTTGCTTTTGGATCGTTAACCCGAACCTTCAATTACAATTCATTTAGAATTAATGGTGTCAGTATGCATTCGAAATCGATGCTACTAACAAGTAATGATTTTTCTCTCCATGTCATTGGCATTAAGCTAATAATCAGAAACGAAGTTTTATACCTGCAATTCAGAAACAGTGGCAGATGCCAGTGCCACTCGCAACTTATAAGTAGCATTACGATTCACACTGTCAAGATTAAATTTGATTTGCCATGTAGTTCCTTGATACGTATTATTGTCTTTTTTCCTGTGATGCAAGAAAGTTAGCTTGTTAATTGAACTAGCTGATAGCTACATTCTAATAATCGGAACTTTAGCATTAAAGATGACAATTGTACATATAAATTCACATACGTTTGAAGTTTTTTTTTTTTTTTTTTTTTTAATGGGGGGCTAAAAAATTACTTTAAAATGATCTAAAATGAACTCAAACAGTATTGCAGCTAAAGAGAAGATTTGAAGAAAAGTTTGATCAAGCTAAAAAAAATAATAATAAAAAGAATTGCACCTGGTACACTGAGCATAGAACCAATCTTTAGTGTAATCACTCACACCAACTGTGTAAACCAAGTCTTTATCAGGATAGAGTTCTGCATATCTTTCCCACAAGCCATACTGTCTAAACCTGCCAATTAAAATGTGTAACATAATCTGACTGAAATTATGTAATTAACCACAATAACTTATATACCTAGATTATATAAGAATAATATATATTGGAAATATAATCGAATCATTTCAAAGGGTTGGTTATTCATTCATGGAGAGTTAAGTATTACTAAATTGTTAACTGGGACTGAATATGTATTAAATTTTTTAACTAATTCATAGGGGAAAATGGGAAATAGAAAGTTGTTCAACCTGTCAGGATGATTGACATAGAGTTTGTTGATATACTTTGGATTAGGATCAGGAACATAAAATTCAGCTGCAGAACGATCAGGGATGCCAATTTCCCATAGCGTAGGGCCATCTCTTGGAGGCTCATAAACAAGATCACCCATGTCAATTTCACAATCTGCATTACATGTCACTCAAACTATCAAAGTTCACATTTTAACAATATAACTTGATAGGAGATTAGGAGAAAGAGGAACAATAAAATTTGATGAAAAAAGTACCTGCAGTTATGTTAATGACAACATCATATCTGTAATCCCCAATAAAACCTGGGACCCAAGCATAGAGATTATAGTCCCCAATACGTATATCGTTAATTGAAAAATAGCCATCCTCATCTGCTTTGCTCCAGAATTGGTAGTTCTGAGAATTGGGAATTGAAAAGGTAGCTTAAATTGAGAACACCAAATGACTAATGATCAAATCAATTACATTGGTAATGGGTGGTTTTTAAACATACAAGGTAACTTAAATTGTGAACAAAAAAGAAAGGAAAAAAATTATAAAGCCCCAAAATAGATGTAGAACATAAAAAATTAATCTGTCACCTTGCATTCTCTTTGCCATGATCCAATGTCACCTTGAGGAGCCAAGCCAACATAAGCGCCATTAGCAGATATATAGTCATTGCTAAGATACCTAGAAATTGCATAGTTACAAAAACAGTAATGACATAAAATGACCAACAAAAGGTGATGATTATTATTGAAAATTAAAAGGACTTTCAGCTTGAGTTCTCAGACAAGAAAATTAAGAAAAGAAATAAGTGTGTTTATTCTTGAAAAATTTTAGATCAAACTTAGGTGTATAGTATGTATGCCCACCTGTCTTGGACTAGAAATCTACCACTAACGTTACCACGTTGGTCTGACTTGGGGAAATCCTCAGAAGCAGGAAAGCTATAGGGCCAGCTTTGGACTTCAATCATCATCTAAAAGATTGAAGAAAAGTTTGTGTTAATGCTTTGTTTATAGGCTAATTAATTGTGACTATTTATTTTACAACAAAAAGAAAATGCAACATTTTGGTGGTAAACCTGTGTTTTAGCATCCTCCCATAGCTGAAGTGGGTCGTCTCCAACATATACAGAATTAACGTACATAAAAACTGGGCCGAAAACTTTCTTCCATTGCTCACCGGCTTCAAATTTTGGCACTAGGTCCTCTCCGGAATAATGTGCACTAAGAAACATCTGATAAGTTTGTTTTAATTATAATTTACACATAGTTAGCAATCATAGTAGACATAGAGACTTTGTCTTTTGGGCTAGGCTAAATCATAGTAATAGGCATTAATGGTAATATATTGTGGTGATTTTTCTTTTCTTTTTTTGAAAATGTAAAAACTACCATCAATTTTATACAAAAATCTTACAAACAAACTTGACAATGAACATATGATTAATATCATATCAATCATGTAATAAATAATTATTTTTCTTAGATATTGACACATCAATTCATTTGTAAGTTATGCTTAATAAAATTTATTGTATTCTTAATATCACTCCACATTGCAAAATGAAAAGTTTTCTCAATACTATATTATTACTGCATGCAAAAGAAAACAAGAAGTCTACAACACAACTTTTTTCATAAATCTTTTCGTAATTGATGAGATGACAAGTTATTACAAGTAGATAATAAAGTGGTATTAATGATAGACATATGTGAATACCAATAATGACTTGTCTCCTTAACAAGAGATGAAAAAGATTAGCAAAAAAAAAAAAAAAAAAAAACTTTACTTACAGCAAGGGTTGTGGGGCCACATGTGAGGTTAGGTTTTGTTTGAGAGGACCTCCTGATCGAAATTCATTGCTGGGTGTGATTTGCCAGAATCCCACACCTGAGCCCATGGAGATCCACCCATGTACTTGATTATTTTCGTTGTTACATGAGTACTGGTACTTGTCATCCACCTATACAACCACCACCCAATCAGAATTACATATTTTTGATAGAGATTTAGCTTGCATCCAATGTAGAGATGGCGAAAATTCCCCATCCTACCCTTCACTACTTGTGAGGGTTTTCCCTACTCTGAAGTGGTGATGAGCCCCAAATGTGTATAATTTATTTCATTTACATATTCTATTATTGTGCCCTAAAAATATTGTTTTTTTCCTCTCTCTTAGAGCACTTACGACTGCCCCTCCCATTTCTATTTCATCTCTATCTCATTAGGGATGGTAATATACCTCCAATTTGCCAACCTACCCATGCTAGTGTTTCTTACCTCAAAGAGGGGACGAGACACCCCTAATCTAACCCCATCCAACCTTGTTATCATCCCTCCAGTGGCCCAATATATTGAATACAACACGGACATGAAACATGTCCAAAAGAGATCACTTTCGTATAGTCTAGTGCACTAGAGCATTAGACCAAAGCTTCACCTTATCTGATAGTGTCTCTTGTAAAACTAGACCATAATATATGCATTTATTCGTGTGCATCAATCATATGGGTAATTCTAGTCTTTTATGTACCATACCAATTCAACTTATGTGTCAAATATGATTAATGCGATTATTGTTGTAGATGAAACAAGTGCAAGGAAATACCTCTCCTTTTAACTCTGGCTCCACAGGGTTGACTAGTAGGACTGCCTCTGGATAGGCTAGGGCTTGGCCTCTTGAAGGTAATCGATCATCCGGGAGGGGCATGTATCTTTGCCTGTTGTCCGCTAGTGCCATATAATGGAACCTACATTTTTTAAACATCTTTTGTATAGTACTTTGTTGGGTTATAGTCGGGGAAGTAAAGAGAAAGGAAAATTACAAGGAAGAAAAAGGAAAATGAAAGAGAAAATAAAATTATTTTCCTCATTTGTGTTAAGATATAGGAAAAAAATAAGAAAATAATCTATCTTTCCTACTGAAAGGAAAAATAAAGGTTTTAACCTTTTTATCTCTACAAGTAGGACCTAAGTATCCCTCACAAGTGCAATAGATTTCAAATTTGTGGTGAAAAGTTAAAGGTATATTTGAAAATTTATTACACATTATTTTCAAAGATTACGGTTTGATACACACATGTGCCTATTATACATTTGCTATTTCAAGTTTTGAAATCGTGAGTTCAACCCACATTTTTAGTTATAAAACATGTGTATGTATACAAACATGTGTGAAATAAGTTTTAGCCATTTTCAAATCTATCAATTCAGCATTTTTCCTTTCCAATTTCCCTCCTCTTCTGTCCATTTGGGCAGATAGAGATTTGTGGATTCAAGCAGAAAACCATTCTCTCCAATTCCTCACCCCTTCCTTTCCATAGTTGGAATCAAAAAGCGGTGGGAACAGAGTGTAAGTGCTAAATATATTTTTTAATATTTGAACTACTTCCAGAATCTCACTAATTTGGCATTATTCTTGAGACTCAATCCCTGGCAAGCTTCAATGTGATAATAAAAAATGGACAATTAATTTCATGATAGAAGAAAATGGAAGATATAATAAAAGGAATTGTGTACTTGTCTTTTCTGAGCTTGAAAGCAATCCTAGTTTCGTCGAGGTTGAAAGCAGGCCAATCCGTGAGGTGCTCGTAAATGGCATAAGAGTAGAAGCCTGACGAACCTCGAAGCATTATAAACCTACATTATATTACAGCCAGTATCAATGTTGTTTTCAATATCCTTATTATTGAAATAAATATAGGTTTTAAGGCTTGAACATGGACCTTTTGTCGATATTTAATGGGACAAGCTTGCTCCCCAGAGAGGGATCCCACGTTCTTGTGAATGAGAGCTCAACTTGTTCCTCAGTTTGAACTATAACCTTGAAACTTGTTCCTTTGATTCTGCATGGTAATACGCATTAGTTAGTACGTATTTAAGCAGATACTCGTAGTTATTAAAGGTGGTCCAATGGGGATAAATTTGAGGTTTTTTTTAGCCATCACACTCGTCAAATAGACGAGGCAATAAATATAATTGTGTCATGTCATCAATATAATATAAGGTGGATGTAATCAAATTTGTAGTATTTCGCTGTGGAACAAATTAATCATGTTCCCCCTAACCTCGCTTAAAAGAAAAAGACTTTAACAGCTCTTTTATTTCAAATCAAGTTGAAGTTTGTAAAGGGGAGCAAATGTACATATATATATATATATATATCATTAGAACCTTTAAAATGAAATTACAGAGAGAGGGCAGGACTAAGATATCAAGAATTATAAGAACTTACACATCAAATGTACCAGTTGTTCCTGTACTTCCTGGTGAGCTCCAAACAAGGTCCCAATACCTAAACATTCCATTTGGAAAAATAGGGTCAGTTCTATAAATACGCCAAATGTAAGCAATTGAATGCTTAATTTAAGTTCATGGTTCAAATAGTTCTCAGAAAGAAAAAAAAAAGTTTATAGTTCAAATGAATCAAATAAAAGAAAAACATCTTCCCAAGTCAACAATTTGCAAGCTGATCTTATATATAGTTCTGTACCCTCTATTTGATTCGTCGTTAAGGACTTCAAGCAAGTTGTCAATGCCATTATATTGAACTCCAGTAACAATTCCGTCAGGATTCGATAATGTGACTTGGAGTATGCCATTGTCCATTACCACCTGCACATGAAGTTTGAAACAAGGCTCTGTTACGTGATAGTTTCTGCAAGTTTCAAATAACCATGAAGCTAAGTTCAGACCAATCCGTAGCTCAAGAAGAGTATGACAATAATAAATAAAAGCTATATCTTATCTATCACAATTTGTGGCCTCGATGAAACACTTAGCGCACAGAAATATTAATTAAAAGGTGCACATGATTTACATGACGATCTCCAATATGTAATTGCACCCCCAGAAGTGTCATGGTGATCCTCTCACTAGTCTTCCTTGGAACTTCTTGAGGACAATGAAAATATGTCAAATGGTATCAACAAAGAATATTTTACTCAAAACCATAATGATTTTGTGAAGAAAATTCTGTCTACTTCTTACCAAGATCTCTGCAGAGAAATGTCAAGAAATTTGAAGGTTTATATAGAAGATTATGTTTGGGCCTTAGGCCCAGTTTTTCTTTGAACTAGAGATAAAGCAATATAGATTCTCTCTCCACTATACTCATGTCTTAATCTCTTTCCTTAGTCGCCACCACTGTCTGGTGCATTAGATAATATAGCGTAGAAGAGTCGCTATGTGAATTACGCAGCCAATATTCTACAATATCATCATTAAAACATAATGGAATGTATGACATGGATAAGATTTCTGTTAATAATTTATTTGATGGAGGTGATCAACAAGGACCTACGGCATGTCCAATGAGATGAAACCCCTCCAAGCATTGTTTGCCACGCCATGCAGTCGTTATAATCTTCTGCTGAAGAGGCTTTAAATTTGAAAGCAACTGAAGGTCTTGGACAGATTGCAATTTCAATTCAGAACTCAGATAGGTAACTTAGATTGCCATCTAAGTTTTAAGAATTGCTTCATAATTTTTGGTTACTGCTTTTTTGGAAATAAGTATGCAATTTTTGCTGACATGGCATTGTTTATATATCTCATTTCAATTTTTTTTTTCCTTGGATAAATCATATCCAGTTTCAACTTTCAAGTTACATCTAGTGTAATTTTATATTAAATAAATATTTTGTCAATTGTACCACATCGTGTATTCTCTAGATATTTATCATGCATGAACAATTTTATATCAATCTAATGTCATTTATTATCCAATTCAGAAAGTCATACATTAAATTTAATTTAAAATGGTAAAAAAACAAACTAACATTTTTAACAATTTCTAAAACACTTATTTTTAATCTTCAATTGTCTTGATATTTGACAAGCAACAAAGTGATACTAAGGATTTACTACATAAAACTTACTAATTGATCTATCATTAATCACAAACAAGTAATTCAAACATTCAATTATTAAATTGTTGAAGTCTACCAATCACATTCATTGTCACATTAATTTGTAATTTTTATGTATTAAAATTTGTAGTATCTTTAATATTATTGTTATTTGTATAATAGAGAATCTATAAGCTGCAGTGCTGCATCCTCACCTTTCATTTAACTAGGCTACTTGTTTTCTACAACGACTTCGGCTTATCCCATTACTTGTAAAAGTCTCCAGTCTCCACACACACAGAGTTGAGCCTAAAACCTCCTCTTAAGAAAGTGGGACAGACACTACCGGGCTAAGAAAATTTTTAGTGATGCTTGTTTCAAATAAAAATTCTGCATACTTTCAAAGTTTATACCAATGGCCCTTAGGATTACAGGGAAAGACGACAGACTTCTCATTAAAGAGAAAATGCATCAACTTACATATCAGTCTTTGTCAAGTTCTTTATTTAGATACAAATTGATAAGAGTGGAAGACATGCTTTATATATACATGCATAGGGTATAAATAAACACTCTAAGATGTGATAAATACTACTGCAACTCCACTAAAATGAACTCAGAGTTCATCTTTGACATTAAAAGAAGGGGGCCTTCTAAACGAATGTAGTCATACATAAGACCCTGGAAAGGGCTGGTGCTTCTTGGTTGCGTCAAAAAGATAGTATTTTCTCCTTCAACAAGCTGAGCACCTGGTACATTCACGTTGTATAGCCAGTAGAGCCCATGAATTCCCCCA
>NW_027069979.1:527249-548453 GCF_002906115.3 Quercus suber
TTGGGTGAAAATTCGGCGATAAAATCCGCAAGGACCTGGCCCTTCACCGAGCTTCGGGGTCGGTACCGTATGTCGAAGGAACCAAGCCTAGTTCCCCATTTGGCTATTCGGCCCGTAAAGTCCGACCTCTTTAATAACGACTGCAATGGGTACTCGGTCAAGACGTGTACTGTGTGTGCTTGAAAGTAGTGCGGCAGCTTCCTGGTGGCGTGTATTAGGGCCAACACGAGCTTCTCCAAGGGCAAGTATCTTGTCTCGGCGTCGACCAGTGTCTTGCTGATGTAGTACACGGGTCGCTGGATTCCTCTATCCCTCAGCAACACAGCACTCACAGCGTGCTCGGACACCGCCAGGTACATGAACAAATCCTCAACTGGCTCTGGCGCGGTAAGCATGGGTGCCCGTGCTAGATAATTCCTCAGCTCCGCAAAGGCTTCGTCGCACTCTTCACTCCACCGAAATCCAGTCCATTTCTTCAGCAGTTGGTAGAATGGTCGGCAGCGGTCTGCGAATTTTGAGATGAACCGATTGAGGGCCGCCAGCATCCCGGTTAAGATTTGCACTTCCTTCGGGTTGCTCGGTGGGTTCAGTCTTTTCTCAGCTTCTATCTGGTCGGGGTTGATCTCGATTCCCCACACACTGATCAGGTACCCCAGGAACTTCCCGGACCCGACGCCAAATGCGCACTTTTCCGCATTAAGGCGCAACTTGTGCCGTTTGAGAACCTCGAAAACCGCCCGGAGGTCCCCAAATGTCGGGCTTCCTGTTTGCTCTTCACCACCATGTCGTCGATGTACACCTCGACCGTGCGTCCTATCTTGTCTCGGAACATTCTTGTTATCATTCGTTGGTAAGTGGCCCCAGCGTTCTTCAGTCCGAAGGGCATCCTCGTGTAGTGGTAGTTTGCTTCCAGGGAGATGAATGCCGTTTTTTCTTGGTCCTCGGGCGCCAGGGCGATTTGGTGATACCTTTGGAAAGCGTCCAGAAAACTCATCCTAGGGTGCCCACACGTGGCGTCCACCAGCTGATCAATCTTTGGCACAGGAAAAGAGTCTTTTGGGTAGGCTCTGTTCAGATCGGTGAAATTGACGCAGACCCTCCACTTGCCGTTTTTCTTCTTCACTACCACGGTGTTCGCCAACCAATCCGGGAAGAAGATCTCCCGAATCACCCCTGCCTCCTTCAATCTTTGAACTTCCACTTTTACCGCCTCGGAATGCTCCTAGATCGACCTCCTCGGCCTTTGCCTTTTTGGGGTGAATGAGGGGTCAACTCCAAGTCTGTGCATGATGAATTCGAGATCCACCCCGGGCACCTTGTATGGACTCCATGCAAATACGTCCACATTCCGTATTAGGAGCAGCAACATTTCTATCCTTTCCCGGTCCTCCATGCTCTCCCCTATTTGGAAGTACTTGTCTACGTCTGGCAACACCTTTACCTTGATCATGCTCTCGGCTCGCGCTACCCCCTTATCCCCTTGCGGGTCCTGTAGTTGCTATAAAGGCTTCTCCGACGACGAACATTTGGGGTTGGCCCGATCCTCCTGGTCGATTTGTTCCCTCTTCCAATCGACCATGGCGATCAGACATTGCCTGGCCGCCTGCTGACTTCCTTGTACCACCGTGACACCATAATCGGTATGAAACTTGACCTTCATGTGCAGAGTGGACGGGACAGCCCCCATTGCATGTATCCATGGCCTCCCAAGAATCGCCGTGTAGGGGGAGTATGAGGCAACTGTGACGAAGCTTACCATTATCTCCTTGCCCTCCATGTTCACGGGCAGAGAGATTTGCCCCTCGGGAGTCACCATTTTCCCGTCGAACCCAACCAGGGGAGTGTTGTACTTCGCCAGATCCTCCTTCCTCAACCCGAGCCCCCTGAATAGGTCCGGATACATAACATCCGCCCCGCTTCCCTGGTCTATCATTATTCTCTTCACCACGAAGCCGCCAATCCTCGCCGTGACTATCAATGCGTCGTCGTGTGGCTGAATGGTTCCTTCCAAATCACTGTCATCGAAAGCGATCGGCTCTCGGGTGGGCTTATTCCTCTTTGCGGGGGGCGGCACACCCGTACTTCCCTCCACAGATGTCACCGTCAACACCCCTTCGCCTTTGCCGTTGAAACGCCCTTCGGGGTGACGTGAATAACATCAATTACCCCAAGAGGGGGCGGAAGGGGATTCCCTATGTTTGGAGCGCCATGCACTGTTCTTCGATCCCCAGCGTCCGTCACAAATTCCTTGAGGTGCCCTGCCTTAGCCAGCTGCCCGAGATGGTCCTTCAACACTCGGCATTGCTCGGTGGTATGTCCCCAGTCTTTATGGTAGGTGCAGTAAAGGTTTTGATTCCTTCTGGTGGGGTCGCCAGCCATCCGGTTCGGCCATCTGAAATACGGCTCGTGTTTGATCTTATCCACAATTTTATGTACGGGCTCCTTGAACGTCACGTTCACCTCCCTTACCGGTGCTACTGGTTCTTGAATCCTTAAATTTCCCCATGTCCTCTGTTGAAAACCGCTCTGCCGAGGACGATCTGTCACCTGCGCCTTGCCTTTGCTTTGCATTCTGTCATCTTCCAGTCGCTTGTACTCCTCAATGCGCCTCATCAACTGCCTCATAACCTCGGGAGGCTTCTTAGTTAATGATTCCCTCAACCCCGACTCCTTAGGCAATCCCATTCTGAAAGTGCTTGCGGCAATCTTCTCGTTCCCTCCGCCAATCTCGTTGTAGAGCTCCCAGTACCGGCTAGCATAATCACGGAGGGTTTCCCCTGCCCTCATCTTCATAGACAGCAGTGCGTCCACCGGTTGCTGTTCTCGGCTGCACGTCACGAAACGGGAACCAAACTCCTGTATAAGCTCGGAGAAACTATGGATGGAGCCCTTACGCAAACCGTTGAACCACCTCAAAGCCGTGGGACCTAGGCTGGAGGGAAAAACTTTACACATCAGAGCGTCATTCCGGGTATGGAGAGACATCATCTGGATGTAGTGGCTGACGTGCTCCACGGGATCCGTTTTCCCGCCGTATGAATTGAACGGCGGGCGCGCGCAAATCTGTCCGGCATCGGTGCTCGCTCAATATCTGCTAAGAATGGGGATCGAGCAGCCCTGCGCAGCGCACGGCTCATCGCGTCCATTGCCGCATTCCTCGGCCGCCCCTCCGGAGAGTTTGAGCCCCGATTCCCATACTCCCGTGACCGAGAGCGATGTCGTCTTCGGCGAGATTCCGCTGAATAGGAGCGGTCTCGTCGGCGACGGGACTCCCTCGAGTGTGAACGCTCCCTGCGGCGGTGGATCCTAATTGATTCGACCCCATCCCGCGTCTCTCTTCCTCGGCATTAGGCCTTCCCCCTCGGTCGTCTTGACCCACTCGGCGGCGCTCATTCCTCGCTTCCAACGCCAGTTCTTGTACTAACCTCCGCAGCCGCTCGAGCTCCTCATCCCTGGCGTCGGGCTGCCTGTGCTGGGAATCATGGGATGCCGTTCTCCCCGTTTGATAGGACCCTTCTCCAAGATCGGATCGCTCTTCTAGTTGCTCGTAAGCCGGATCCTCGCGTCTCTTCTGTCTTCGTTCCTGCCAGGTAGATCCCCGGGAAGACCCTGCCGAGCCGCTCTCTGCGTTACCTCCAGACATCTTCCTGTAAACAAGTCTCAGCGGAACCACTGCTTAGTAGGATTTCCCACAGACGGCGCCAATTGTACGCGCCCAATACCGAAACCCGTTGGGCTGGGCCTCACTTGGGCTCACAACTTATTTGTATGGTGGGCTTGGATTTCTTACTCTGGGTCGTTCTTCTCGCTAAAACTTAACGTCCTCTCTGTTCTTTCCTCGTGGATCTGGGTCACCTTCTCTCTCTACTCACTCTCTGCATACACTCTTCTTACTGCCCATTTTTCCAACCCCCCTATTCTTAATATTTTCTGTATTTATAGTCCATAGTTTAGTGGAGACGTCATAATTACTTGCCAGTAAGTGCAACTGGCGGTCCAGTATTAACGATCGTAAATGGGTGGTTAGGTGGGAGTGGGATGCGGTGAGGGTGGCGTTGGAACTTGGTTCCCACCCTCACGATAGTTCTCGGCAGCGGTGTTTCTCCGAGATACTGCCGGGTAGGTAAAGGGTGGGTGTCCCGAGAGTCGTATATTTACAGCTGTTCGGAAGGCTGTTGCCGAGAAATGATGAAAAGGCAAGGATTGGGCCTGCAGCACACGTGGCTCGGGGGTGGGACGCCAAATAGAGGGAGACCGGCCTTATGGGCTATACTCCCAGGCCAGGGTCCAAAGCCTGATATAAGAAAAGGTGCGGGGGCCCGTACATCTTAGATATACAGTACAGACTTTAAACTTTTTTAACTCACAGTTATTTTTTGATATGGGATTAACCCATTATTTTTCCTTTTGAGAATATTAAGTATTTTAACACAAACACACATGAAGAGAGGAGAAAAGGTCTTAATGAAACTAACAGTAGTGTATATCCAAAAGTGCCTAACTCTTAGATACACGACATAACTTCCCCTCTTATTTAAGTACAGAAGATTATAATTTAATTATTAAGTGCAAAAGTTGCATGAATTTGATATCAATATTTTTTTGTAAGGAAAAAAAATATTAGTTGTTGATGATGCTAGAGAGAGATGCAAATGCTGAAGATGAAGAGAAGAAGTGGGGGACCACAAAATTTAAATATTTGATTCAAATTACTAACTTATGGAGAAAGTTAGATTCCAAATAGATTTGAAGTTATTTTCTTCAACCCACTATGTAACGATTGAAGATGTCATCCATGTATAGTTTTAATCACAACTTCCCCTCTTATTTAAGTACAAAAGATTATAATTTAATTATTAAGTGCAAAAGTTGCATGAATTTAATATCAATATTTTTTTGTAAGGAAAAAAAATATTAGTTGTTGACGATGCTAGAGAGAAATGCAAATACTAAAGATGAATAGAAGAAGCGGGGGACCACAAAATTTAAATATTTGATTCAAATTACTAACTTATGGAGAAAGTTAGATTCCAAATAGATTTGGAGTTATTTTCTTCAACCCACTATGTAACGATTGAAGATGTCATCCATGTATAGTTTTAATTACATTACTTTTTTAATTAGTCATATAATTTGTTTAAATAATACATATAGATAGTTTTAATATATACCATATAATGAGTGGAAAAAAAAACATAACTCTAAACCAGTTTAATTAGAGTCAAATTTTGTCCCTATTAACTTATTATATCAAAATTAATTTCATTAATTAGAGAATCGGTATATAATCAGTTGTTACTTTTTTATATATTTATTCAGGAAAAATGTAATTAGAAGTCCTCTATTGTAAATTGCTATTTTTCAGACGGCTTCTTCATGACTACGATAGCAAATGCATGCATGTAAACTCAAAATTCTTTCATTTTAAGCATTGAAAACGAGATATATACTTGATCAAAAGAAAAGTAGACAAGCTATATACCTTTTCATAAATATCTAATAGTAAACACTGAATCAATATTAAAGTTCGGCCAAGATTTAGGTACATTATTTAGGTGTGAAGTGACCATTGCACTAAAGGTATGCGATGGTAAATGAATTCGACATGTTGACAATAGATGAAAAAGAAAGTCATCAATTATTGTTTTTTTTTTTAATTAATTTGAGGAATGAAAAGAATAGATGAAGTTTTATATAGATTTAAGAGTTAAGAACTCAAGATTTCAAAGTTCACATTATTGGAAAATTATTAGGTACGCATGTGAGAGGAGGGAGTACACATTTATAGTACTCCAAGAGTATCTAATAATTTTCCAATAATGTGAACTTTGAAATCTTGAGTTCTTAACTCTTAAATCTATATAAAACTTCATCTATTCTTTTCATTCCTCAAATTAATTAAAAAAAAAAAACAATAATTGATGACTTTCTTTTTCATCTATTGTCAATAAAAAAAAAAAAAAAAACATGTATTTACCATTTGGAAAGGCATGCAACAAATTATTTGATATAAAATGCATTACTTTGAATTCATTACTTATATCAAGAATGAACTCAGTTAAACTTATTAATACTTATTCAATCATTTTAAAATTATACAAATCTTAACATTGCTATCTAAAACAAAATAACACACAAATAAATAAAACAAATACACAAGTTTTATTTCCACATAATATCAACATTCCAAAATATAAAACAAAATTACAAATGACTTATTAGATAATTCATTTGATAAAGAATAAAAACATATAAGAAATTTACAATCTTTGAAAATTAATTTTATAATCTATTATCAATTGTGGTTGGCACTCTATTTCAATTTAAGATATACATTAAAGTTTGGTTGTTTCTTATTTATATATAGTCTCTTTTATGAATATTATATCATTATTAAGCAACATACACTCTAGAAAATATCGTAATTTATTTTGAAAAACCGTTTATTTTGGACATAAATTGTTAAAAAAATAGGTCTAGGCATTAATAATTTACGCTAATTTGATACTTTGGCTTCACTATTTTCATACTTGTGAATAATCTCACACATGTTTACAATTTTAAATCTATATTTTTAACTCCACTGTAACCAAATTATCTTAGCATGTACTTTGCTATTTGATATCTAAAATTTTTTACTCATTACAGAATGCTCAATATTCATCTTTTAATTAATTTGCATGCAATTATGTAAATGTCTCAATTGTTTCCTTAAAACTCACAACAAACAACTAAACTAATATTGTCTTAATTTTTTTTTTACCAAAAAGAAAAAGGTTTTAAAACATGGTTCAGGTTTGGGTCACGAGTCAACCCGTTTTTGTTTCGGGTCAAAAAATAAGGTTCAGTTGGGTATTTTTAAGGTTGGGTTGGGTCAGGTCAGAAAATTCTGACTCGTTTTACCATGTCTAGGTGGGAGGGGGGGTAAGGGTCTGCGTTCAAGTCTCTAAAAAAGAACTTCACACACAATTTTATACTTAGATTATGTTAAAGTAGAATTTCTATCTTGTATAAAAAAAATGATGAATTCACTTATTTCTATTTCTTTTGCTTTATTTATTTATTTATTTTTATTCTTTTTCTTCCTTCTGCATTAGTAACATCACTTTGTTTCCATGCAATACTATGTGTTAGAAGTATTGGTTAAATAATTAAATTTACCATATGCCAGTAGCTTAAACTTTTGGGATAATCAGTAACTTAACATAGTATAAATCATGAGATCCTGAGTTTGATTATTGTCTCCTCCACTCTACCTCCCATATAAATTTCCTCATGTTGGGCCTCACCTATTAAAAGATAATTTCGACTCACACGTGAGAGGGAGTGTTAGAAGTATTGGTTAAATAATTAGATTTACCATATTCTAATAGTTTAAGTTTTTGGGACAATCGGTAATTTTACACAATGCAAGGGCTACACAACTAGTTATTCTATATATTGTAAACTGAGATGCTTGATAATTTGACATCTGTTGAAAAAAAACTTTCAAACCTTTTTTTTTTTTTTTTGTTAACAAGATAGAATTTTATTCTAACCTAATTTAAGTGTATATGTGTGTGAAGTTCCTTCCTGGAGACTTGAACCCCGGCCCTTGCCTCCCACACCCCACAAGCACTTATACTTGTGAAGTGACTATCGCACCAAAGATGTGCAGTGGTAATTTTCAAACCATTTTATTTGGCTTTTGTTTCTTTAGGTATTAATGCTTTAGCATCTCCTAGCTAGTGGGGTTTTTTTTTTGTATTTTTAATTTTTTATGGTATTATTAGCTAGAAGAGAATATGAGAGATCATAAATCTCCATTTTTATGTTGGATTGAACTCTAAACCTTTTTTTCCAAAAAAGAAAAAAGAAAAAAAAACTAAACCTTTCACTTTCTAAGAGAGAGATATACCACTACAATATAAGGTGATTGCTTACTAAAATCTACGTAATTCACACATATTTTCTCTTTTAGCCTTTACTAAAAGTATAAATTGATTGATTATTACTTCACAGTTCATCACCATGATAGCGTCTTCTCTAGTCTTCAACAACCGTTAATAAAATTTTGACGAAACTTTATCAGTTGTTTGTCAATCAAATTCCTAAGTGACAAACATATGTATACATCCAACATGGCTGATGGGTGCTTTGTGATTAATTATATTGAGTACCCATTTCTTCAATCATCCGTGTATACTTTTTATTACATAATATATTTAATGAGTTATATGACTTGTTTAAATAATACATATGGAATTATAAATAGTTTTATAAGCTACCATAAAATAGGTTAAAAGATTCAGTTTGAAGAAAAACTTTTTATCCATTGCCTATTTATTTATTATATATATATATATTATAATTTGGATATAAATACAAAAATTCAATAATGTTCACAAAATATAAGAAAGAATTAATATAATTAGAATGCATGTGAAAAGAAAAAGGGAAAAAAGGAGATAAATAAACACTTTCTACTCAATTTGTATCTCCAAATTGAAGTCTTTTTATATATAAAAAAAGTGTTATTTTATCTACCATTTCACCTTAAAAAACACTATAATATAGTGGGTATATAACTATATATATATATATACACCTCAAAAAGAATATTTTAATCCAAGCTAAAGTAACTCTATTTTCCCTTAAAACGAGTGGGGGAGGGGATTAGTATCTAGATTCTCCTGTATAGGGGAACTAGACAATTAAATTACAAAAATCTTGAAACAAAAAAAAAAAAAAAAAAAAAAAAAAAACTTAATTACTAAAGAAACCATCGTTCTTGTTCCTTCATTTGGCAATGGATCCTTTGCCCATATGCCATGAGACTTTAAGATTTTTTTACTCCCCTGTTGAAAAAGTGGAGTAACCAAGTAGTAATCAACTGGACCAAAATCCTTTCTTTTAGAGAAGGGGGTTGGGATTGGGGTGGGGGTTCAACAGACCAAAGGCATTAAACAATAATAATGAAGTTATAAGAAGAATTCATCTACAAGGGAGTAGCATCCTCTGGAATATAATATTTTTTTAGATATGATAAGATTTAAATTTTATGGTGTCCCCTTCAAGATAATTGTCCCTTGTTACCAATTTAAGTACGTTAAGACACTAATTGGTTATTTGATTTGAATTTCTGTTTTTTATTATTTTTTTATAATTTGATGGTTAAAATCATAGGGGAGACCCGAAAAGGNAAAAAAAAAAAAACAAAAAAAAAAAAAACTTAATTACTAAAGAAACCATCGTTCTTGTTCCTTCATTTGGCAATGGATCCTTTGCCCATATGCCATGAGACTTTAAGATTTTTTTACTCCCCTGTTGAAAAAGTGGAGTAACCAAGTAGTAATCAACTGGACCAAAATCCTTTCTTTTAGAGAAGGGGGTTGGGATTGGGGTGGGGGGTTCAACAGACCAAAGGCATTAAACAATAATAATGAAGTTATAAGAAGAATTCATCTACAAGGGAGTAGCATCCTCTGGAATATAATATTTTTTTAGATATGATAAGATTTAAATTTTATGGTGTCCCCTTCAAGATAATTGTCCCTTGTTACCAATTTAAGTACGTTAAGACACTAATTGGTTATTTGATTTGAATTTCTGTTTTTTATTATTTTTTATAATTTGATGGTTAAAATCATAGGGGAGACCCGAAAAGGGGATTTGAAGTTTCAAATCTTGATTCTTTTAATAAAGAGAGCAAGTTATACTATGTGCTGAGCTAAAAGACTCTTGCCCTTAGTTTCTTATTCATTGGCAAAAAAATTTACCAGTTAATTAAACTAACTAAAATCCACTTACAAAGACAAAATATTGGTTCAACATGTCAAATTGAATAGAACCTAGTTTTGCATCAAAGTCTTCATTAGTACAATCATATATCTTTTTCTTGATCGTACAATCATATTAAAAAGAATAAGTTGAAGGAAAATGATTGGTAAAAACTATAGAAACTTTCTACATTAGTCAAAATGTGCCACTAAGTAATTATAAATTTTTCCCCTCAAAGAAAAAAGTTATCGTAACTTTTAGAGAAATAATTCACAATATTTTTATAACAAATTCTAAGTGATAATAAAAGTCAACCAATAACAATCAGTAACATTTTATCATCTAAGATTTACTATAAAAATGTTATGGACATAACATTTCTCTAAATTTTATTCCAATCCTTTTAAAAACAATGGCTAATCACTGCTTAATGAATAAGGCATGCACCATATTGACAAATGGGCCCCATTTTATGCTCAATACAGTTTCATTTGATCTGGCACCATATACATCCGTCAGATAGGATACAATGCATGTAATTACAGATTTACAGTTGATGGGACACACAATTTTAACTTTTTATTATAATAATAACAATATAGTAACTTAGGGTAGTAATTAGTGCTATACATGGAATATGGTGCATGCATCAGCACTTGCGTAAATTATAGACTTTTTGTTGATTGATGCTTGATATAAAGGAACTGGTGAAATGGCAAAAGAGAAAATCTTATATATTGCTGTTGAAACTTGAAATTGATTTCCGTAATGTTTGAAAGTTGCAACAAGTCCTATGGCTTTTTCTCAATATTCTTATGGCAAATTGTTCAAAGTCATGTCATTAAAAAAAAGAAAAAAAAATTAAAAGTTTCTGTAGAGTGTTGGACTTTTTTTTATTAAAAAATAAATTGATGAATAGAATGTTGGA
This sequence comes from Quercus suber, assembly GCF_002906115.3. Taxonomy (NCBI): domain Eukaryota; kingdom Viridiplantae; phylum Streptophyta; class Magnoliopsida; order Fagales; family Fagaceae; genus Quercus; species Quercus suber. The sequence continues at coordinate 537,937 of NW_027069979.1, forward strand.
CGTACTTGCTCGGGGCTGAAAAGTGTTTCTTTTTATTTTTCTTCAGTGTTTTTTTTTTTTTATAGAGAAATGATTTAAATTAATGTTCCCTGATTTACCACATCTTATTATTAATACTTACTTAGTGGAATTTTCTAATATTCTTCATATTCCGAATTCATCATAGGTCCAAGTAATTGTAAATACGAGTATGAATTTAGATTAACATTAAATTTTATTGGGAAGCATCGAAATAGAGGTGTGAGAAGTGATCTCTTTTTACTTTTTAGTTACAATATATCTCTTTCTTGTTATTTAACTGAACACAAGAATACAAGGATAGCGGTAATTTTTGGTAAAAAAAACAAAAGAATAGTGTTTTTTTTTTTTTTAATAGAAGAACAAGAAGTTAGACCTTAGTATATATGATATGTAATTTAGCCCATTATACATATTAATAGCTTAAACCCCAAGGTAAAAAAAATATATGAAGAGAACATCCAGGCAATTAATTACCTAGAACCTCTTCTTCTAAACAAAAAAAAAAAAAACCTAGAACCTCTTCCTCCTTCGACTCTTCTTTTCTCCCCTCTTCTTTCTTTGTTTCCTTGTGATGGATTTGATAGGAAATTTGATATGTTGTATTTTTCATTTTCTATAATCAAATTATGTTTAGAATTTTCATGTGGGTTCTTTCCTCATTTTTATCTCCATCCTTTTGCTTATATACTTACCAAACTTAATGTTGAAAAAACAATCTCATGCAATAATTAGAAACTACAAAATGAAAGCCTCTACCTTTAATCTTACTTAAACTCATATTTTCAATATTTTTTTCACATCTGATTATATTTAATTTTTAAATTAGAAAAAAACTTAGGTTTTCATCTATATTATGGTTTAATGATTCTTATGATCGTTGTGTATGATTTTGATAGGATTGAATTTCGAGTTACATTTTCCGATTCTTTCAAAAATGGTGACCATGAATTCAGCTGGTGTCAGCTTGACTTGTTTAATTACACTGTAGGTTAATATATACTGCCCACATAAAAAATTAAATCTTAATTATTTATGAAAGCCCAAATTACATCATTCATAGTCATTGATATATACTTTTTCTCAGAAAATGACTTTCCTTATTTTAATTATAATTTTCTCACAATCTCTCATTAATATTTATTTAATTTAATGAAATTTATTTAGTATTGGAAAACTTTAGGTGAGTTTGGATTATTTGTAACTCTAAAAACTTATGGTTTTCAAAACTTTACATGTCAATATTAAAAGAAGTAAACAAAAGGTTAAAAGTTTCCATTCTATACAGAGTATAGATTATATGGGTTCCAACTCAATCCTATCAAATGATGATCATAAAATTTTTTGAGCTATTAAATTAGAAGATTTTTTTTTTAATCTTTTTGAAACTGGTAATTTAAGTACATCAAAAGTATAATATGCCTGGACATATCACACTGTAAATAAGATCAATATATGATGGATATATATAAAAAATTTCAAATAATGTATTAGGAGTGTACCATTAATTATATTATGATACTATTTTGACATTAACTTTGTGTTTAGATGGAAGGTGATTTGGAAAGAGAAAAAGAATGAAAGATGATTTGAATGTATTAAATTTTTAATATAGTCCAACAACTAAACATATAGGTTTGGTAAGAAATATAAGTTAAAGGATGAAAACTTAAAAAGAGAGCCATGGATCCTGTAAAACATGTGATTAAAGAAAAAGAGATTTGATCAAGTCTTTATACGGACCCACCATGCGGCGAATTGAAGTAGGGATAGGTGCTACATAGGCTAGGATTTCCAATTTTGTTTTTGTCCATTGTTTTACAAGGTTGATAATGCACATGGGTTAAGAAATATATATATATATATATCTATATTCTAGTTCCTTCTCCTTTACCCGTTAGTGCACAAATACAAATACCATTTTCCTTTTTCTTTCTCTTTTGCCCATCAAAGAATAAGCAGAGATATTATTCCTTTCACTCCTCTATTTCCATCTTTGAAACAAATATATATATATATATATATATATATGTAAATTTAAATTCATTCTCATAATTAAAATTTTGATCTACTTGAATTTTTTTTTTTTTATATAAGATAAAAATTTTACTCTAATATAATCTAAGTGTAAATGTGTATGACTCCCTCCTCAAGACTTAAACCCCAACCCTTGCCACCTTACACCTCACAAACACTTATACTTGTGGAGTGACCATTACGCTAAAAATCATGGTGATTACTGGAATTAATTAATACTTGACCAAAGTCTTTTTTTTTTTTTATTATTTTTTTTTAGAGGAAGATGAATTTGGAGTGTAGTGAATTATTCAATTATGTATGTAACAAAACACGTCGAGGTTATGGATTTTTTTAAGGATTAATATGGAGAACCCCACCCCCAAAAGAAGAAAGAAGAAGAAGTAATACTAATATATACAGATGCAATAAACGACGAAGTATTTAATCAAACATATAGCTGCCACTAAAGAAGGACAAAAAAAAAAACAGCTGTGCAACATTCTGAAGTATCATACTTCTTGTTGTTTTGCTTTGTTTTTTTCAATTTTTTAATACATAACATTTAATTTGCCAGAAAAATATGAACTGCCACACCTGAAGTTGTTGCACTTAAACATTGAAGAAATCAATTTCAATAGCATGCAATTCCAGGATTCTCTCAAGTCTCAACACTAAGTTTATAGATTTAACAAATGCTGATTCATGTATATAATATATATATAGTAATCTTAGATGTCTGTTAAAGAAAGCAAGGCATGCATTCTCAATTTACTAATTATTTATTTATATAGTTTAGTTTTGATTAATAAAATGGAACCATATCTTAGCGTGTGTCGTGTATATATATGGTAAAAATATGGCTTTTTGGCTAAGCCTTCATGTAGTTCTTTGTAATTGAAAATTAACTTGCACGGTTGCACTCCATTTTAATAGCTTTTATCTAGTTGGCACTTATGCTCCACAGATGTGCTAAAGAGTTTCCCCTAATAAATTTTAGCTTAATAATTATGTTATCTNTTCTCAATTTTGATCTACTTGAATTTTTTTTTTTTTATATAAGATAAAAATTTTACTCTAATATAATCTAAGTGTAAATGTGTATGACGTTCCCTCCTCAAGACTTAAACCCCAACCCTTGCCACCTTACACCTCACAAACACTTATACTTGTGGAGTGACCATTACGCTAAAAATTCATGGTGATTACTGGAATTAATTAATACTTGACCAAAGTCTTTTTTTTTTTTATTTTTTTTTAGAGAAGATGAATTTGGAGTGTAGTGAATTATTCAATTATGTATGTAACAAAACACGTCGAGGTTATGGATTTTTTTAAGGATTAATATGGAGAACCCCACCCCCAAAAGAAGAAAGAAGAAGAAGTAATACTAATATATACAGATGCAATAAACGACGAAGTATTTAATCAAACATATAGCTGCCACTAAAGAAGGACAAAAAAAAAAAACAGCTGTGCAACATTCTGAAGTATCATACTTCTTGTTGTTTTGCTTTGTTTTTTTCAATTTTTTAATAGCATAACATTTAATTTGCCAGAAAAATATGAACTGCCACACCTGAAGTTGTTGCACTTAAACATTGAAGAAATCAATTTCAATAGCATGCAATTCCAGGATTCTCTCAAGTCTCAACACTAAGTTTATAGATTTAACAAATGCTGATTCATGTATATATAATATATATAGTAATCTTAGATGTCTGTTAAAGAAAGCAAGGCATGCATTCTCAATTTACTAATTATTTATTTATATAGTTTAGTTTTGATTAATAAAATGGAACCATATCTTAGCGTGTGTCGTGTATATATATGGTAAAAATATGGCTTTTTGGCTAAGCCTTCATGTAGTTCTTTGTAATTGAAAATTAACTTGCACGGTTGCACTCCATTTTAATAGCTTTTATCTAGTTGGCACTTATGCTCCACAGATGTGCTAAAGAGTTTCCCCTAATAAATTTTAGCTTAATAATTATGTTATCTCTGTACTGAAGCATCTGTTGGTAATATACAAGAGAGGGAAAAATAGATAGAGTGTAGAAGTGTAAATCACTACGGATACAACTTAAATATAATATATATATATATAAGGACAAAATTTATGTACAATACCTTATGTGTTGTTCTTTAGGTTCACATTTTAAAATTTTACCATGTGGCTACTTAACTTAAAAAATACATTTTTATTAATGATAAAAAAGTCACATGGTAAAATTTTAAGAGAAGAAACCTAAGGAACAACACCTAAGTACTGTACTTAAGTCTTGCTCATATATATATATATATATATATTTATTTATTCAAAAATCTAATATATGGGACTTACATCCCCTTTTGTAAGAGATGGGCAGGTCCTTGGGTCCTTTTCTCAATCATTATTCAGCCCAAAAAAACCATCATCTGAATTTTTTTTTTTTTTTTTTTACACTATACAATTTCATATATTTTACTTTTCAAAAATAAATAGCATCAATGCTAAAATTTTGTAATTCAACCGACACTTTTTAGTATTTTTTTTTTTTTGAAGGCATCAAGGTTTAAAGTCTTCCTCCCATTATACCTATCAAATTTATAAAGAGAAAAAAAAAAATTCTATATTTTGAATTTTTATTTATTAATATATATATATATATATATTAATAAAACATGTATCACATATCAATTTTTTGTGCAAATTACACCAAGAGGTTTTATAAAATGACATTCCTTCCAATCATTTCATGAAATGACATTTTTCATTGAGATTTGTATAAATGCAACAATTAAGTTTTCACTAATGAAATATTCTTCTTAAAAAAAAAATTCATATTAATTTATATATACCTCAACAGGGGTAGGATAACATGCATTCACAAATCTCAAGAGATAGGAGTGTGATTTCTTCTACAGTTTAGGTAAAAATATTTTTTAAAATTGGAATATTCCTTAAGTAAATTCAAAATTAGAGAAGGTGTGGACTTAAAAAATTTTATTTATATAAACCTCAAAAAGGGTGGTTTAATTTACTCAAATGTTTTTCTCTCAAACTTTCATGCACATTACATGAGTTAAAAACTAGTAATACATTAAAAATGAGCTCAATTAAGATTACTCAAATTAGATTTTAATTGCACTTCAATTTTGTGTCAAGTGTTATATGCTAAAATGATGCCAATTGTCTATAGATATTAATTAAACACACTCCAAATTGTTTTTGCAAATTGTCATTTTAATTACACTTTAATTTTATGTAAAATATCTTTACATGTAAATTTATGAATCTATATCTAAAAATATGTATAAACACTCTATTAGAATCTATTAGTGTACCCAAAAAAAAAAAAAAAAGATTCTATTAGTGTACTACAACCGTTGCTTATAAACTTTAATAAATTTTTTTACTATAATTTAGAAAATGGATGGTGACTTTTCAATAGATTTAGAAAATGGATTGTGACTTTTTCAGTAGATTCTTTTTATTATAATAAATGGATTTTCATTGTTTATTCGAAAAATATATAAAAAAAACAATAACAAATTTCATTACATCACAAATAAAATATTATGTTCAAAACTATGTATATAAATAGCCAAAAAAAGAAAAATTCTTGTTTCTTATCAAACGAAGCAATCAGAAATAAATAATTTGTGTACTCTATTAGAAAGTGAAAGATTAGATTCAACTTGTTACTTGTGTACAATAAGAAAACTCCAAATAATTAAGGCATGGATTTAACTTTTTGTACTTTCATTTATCTATCCTTTTCTCACATGAGAGAGAGAGAGAGAGAGAGAGAGGGAGGTTTACTTTTGTTCATGGGAAGCAGCTTGTGTCCAGTGGAAGTTTCCACTGGACACGTTGGATGATGGACATGTGTCCAAATCTGGACGTGTCCAGTGAAAAATTCCACTGGACAGAAGCCAGGTCCTTGCCCATGTATAGTCTATCATTGAGTTTTCATTTTCTTTTGTGAGTTCCTATTGGGTTAATTAGAATATAAGAAATCCCATCCTCGTTTTTCTTCAAATCAAATGGAGGGCAATAATGGAATCACAACTAGTTCCCACCATATGATAATTCTTAGATCCAAACAATACTTTTGTCCAAAATGACAATCATATATTCACACACACACACACACACACACACACACACACACACACACAATTCATTTGTTTTCCTTTCAAAAACTCTCTTTCTTTGCGAAGTTTTAAGACTTCCTAGTAATCCCCATACTAATCAGCTCCCCCTAAAACACAAAAATACAATTACAAAAACAAACAAACTTTCTATTCTTAGAAAGTCTCTGTCTGTCTCTGCCACCTCAAGGACAATTCACTGACTCCGGACTCGGACTCGGACTCAGACTCAGACTCCAACAAGCCGTTACACCGAATTCCCTTCCCTTAGGGTTTCCATTTTTAGAATCTATTCTCTTGTTTCACTCTTTCAGTCTCTCTCTCTCTCTCTCTCTCTCTCTCTCTCTCTAGAAAATTCTTGGACTTTTGGGATTCGGACCCAGTGAGCTCGCCGAATTTCGAGGTTTCTTGGACAAGAACTCATAAAGTTTGAGACTTTGACAAACTTAAGGTCGGTTCTTTGCTAATTACTATGTTTGTTTTTGTATTTGGTATTTTGGGTATCTGACTGACTTTGGTCTCTAATTTCCTGTTTCGTTCGTTTCCACTGAATTCCAGCTTAATCTCAATAGCTTTCGGTTTGTTTTGTCATTTTTTGCATGCCCAGTTAGCTTATATTGAGAGAGAGAGAGAGAGAGAGAGAGAGAGAGAGAGAGAGAGAGAGAGGTTTACTTTTGTCCATGGGGAGCAGCTTGTGTCCAGTGGAAGTTTCCACTGGACACGTTGGATGATGGACACGTGTTCACTCTTGGACACGTGTCCAAATCCGGACGTGTCCAATGAAAAATTCCACTGACAGAAGCCGGGTCCTTGCCCATGTATAGTTTATCATTGAGTTTTCATTTTCTTTTGCAAGTTCCTATTGGGTTAATTAGAATATAAGAAATCCCATCCTTGTTTTTCTTCAAATCAAATGGAGGGCAATAATGGAATCACAACTAGTTCCCACCATATGATAATTCTTAGATCCAAACAATACTTTTGTCCAAAAATGACAATCATATGTTCATATACATACACACACACACAATTCATTTGTTTTCCTTTCAAAAACTCTCTTTCTTTGCGAAGTTTTAAGACTTCCTAGTAATCCCCATACTAATCAGCTCCCCCTAAAACACAAAAATACAATTACAAAAACAAACAAACTTTCTATTCTTAGAAAGTCTCTGTCTGTCTCTGCCACCTCAAGTACAATTCACTGACTCCGGACTCGGACTCGGACTCGGACTCAGACTCAGACTCCAACAAGCCGTTACACCGAATTCCCTTCCCTTAGGGTTTCCATTTTTAGAATCTATTCTCTTGTTTCACTCTTTCAGTCTCTCTCTCTCTCTCTCTCTCTCTCTCTCTCTCTAGAAAATTCTTGGACTTTTGGGATTCGGACCCAGTGAGCTCGCCGAATTTCGAGGTTTCTTGGACAAGAACTCATAAAGTTTGAGACTTTGACAAACTTAAGGTCGGTTCTTTGCTAATTACTATGTTTGTTTTTGTATTTGGTATTTTGGGTATCTGACTGACTTTGGTCTCTAATTTCCTGTTTCGTTCGTTTCCACTGAATTCCAGCTTAATCTCAATAGCTTTCGGTTTGTTTTGTCATTTTTTGCATGCCCAGTTAGCTTATATTCATATATGGATATGAACAAGTACTTTTGTGTGTAGAATGGGATAAATCTGAAGTGGGTTTTGCGTGTTGTTGCTTATTGTGAACTGTGGCCTTTTGTTACAGTGAATTGCGGCGGGTTCGGTGGTCAGCGTTCAATTTTTGAGTTAATCTTTTTGAGGTTAGTGTCCTATTGCTTTTACGGAAAAGTTAATTGAATGATTATGTTAGACAAATTAATATATGGTAGTAGGTGATTGGTTGTTATTATATAATTTTTTTTGGTTATTTGGCTTTTGTTTTGATGTTTGGAAGTAGTGAGAAGTTTGATTTTGCATTGTGGACAGTGCAGGTTTTGTACTGTTTGAATCTGGGAAAGGCTTGTTTTTGTTGTGAAATTTTGAGTTGATTGGATGATTTTGAGTATAGGCGGTGGTAGACGGTGAAAGACAGGTTCATGAGAAGCTTTAAGGGTCTTGGTATGGAGGACAGAGAAGATAACATAGAAAGAAGAATTTTTTTGAGCCACTGTCAATTTGTAGATCTCTAGTGTTTTGGTTTTTGATCTGAAGATGGATTACCCCCTTTCACCTAAAGAAAAGGGGACCGGGTTTTGGCAATCTCCAAGACCTCAGTTGGAGAATTCGGTATCATTTGAAGTATCAAGGAGCCTGAATTTGGAGGATAGCCTCTCGGATCTCATGAATTTTGATACGGATGCTGGATGGTACAATAGCCCCAGTGCAACAGATCAGATTCTCACCTCTTACGGGTTGTCGTCATTTCCATCAACCCCTTTTGGTGTGTCTTCGGATGCTTTGAATTTCTCAGAACAGAATGGTGTTGCATTTCCTGTTAATGAAGTTGGTGGAACTTTCAATCCTGTGGGGAATTCTTTCAATTGTGGAGATAAATTGATGTTTGACCAAATGGACTCGCAATATGGGTTCTCAACGGATTCGAACGATGCAAATGGCTTGGCAACTGCACAAAATAATTGTTCTTTTCCTCAAAATAGTGTCTTTGATATGGGAAATTGTATGATACCTAGGCCACTTAGTATGTCAGTTGATGAGAAGATGCTTAAGGCATTGTCTTTGTTCAAAGCTTCATCTGGTGGGGGTATTTTGGCACAAGTTTGGGTTCCCATGAGGCTTGGTGATCAGCACATCTTAAGCACTTGGGAGCAACCCTATTTGCTCGATGAAATGCTTGCAGGGTATCGTGAAATTTCAAGATCTTTTGTTTTTCCTACTGAAAGGAGATCAGGTTCATTCCTTGGGCTTCCTGGTCGTGTGTTTATCTCCAAAGTTCCAGAATGGACTTCAAATGTTAGTTATTACAATAAGGTTGAGTATCTGCGGGCGGATCATGCAGCTCAGCATGAGGTCCGTGGATCAATTGCTGTGCCAGTTTTTGATTCTCCTGAGATGTCATGCTGTGCTGTGTTGGAACTTGTCACTACCAAAGAGAAGTCCAATTTTAATGCAGAGTTGGAAACTGTTTGCAATGCGCTCCAGGTTAGTATCCCTTTTCCTTTTCTTTACTGCTATAATTTTCTTTTAATCTTTTTGTTTGTTATCCTGTGTTAAATCTTTTGGCCATGTTCAAAACCTCATAAATTACACCATTAGATCATCAGTGGAAAGTTCTGCTTCAATGCTATGAAGCAGCTCCTGTATCATTTCTTGTGGGTGCATTTCCAGAAAATATTCTACAAAATAAATTACTTGTATTCTTTGCATGAGATAGTATTAAATTAGAAAGGGTTTCAAAATTATTATTAGATCTGCTCTGATTGCGGCACTCTGCAGGCTGTGAAATTAAGGACTACTGAACCTCCTCGACTTCGTCCCCAGGTACAAATCATTTGTCTTCCCTGCCCTCTTCCCTGCATATACCTGTTTTAGTATCTATTAAGTACAGTACAATTTTGGTGCTTCTAATAAGTAATTATGTTATTTGCAGTGCCTGTCAAAGAACCAAAGAGCTGCCTTAGCAGAGATAATTGATGTTTTACGAGCTGTGTGTCATGCACATAGATTGCCACTGGCTCTTACATGGATACCTTGTTATTACACTGAGGGATCTGGTGATGAAATGCCAAGAGTACGGGTTAGAGAGGGCAACACAAATTCTAATGAGAAATGTATACTGTGCATTGAGGAAACAGCTTGTTATGTGAATGATAGAACGATGGAAGGTTTTGTATATGCATGCCTGGAACATCATCTTGAGGAGGGGCAAGGTATAGCTGGGAAAGCACTTCAATCAAATCATCCCTTCTTCTACGCAGATGTGAAGAATTATGACATAAGTGAGTATCCACTTGTCCATCATGCGCGCAAATTTGGTTTGAATGCTGCAGTCTCAATCAGGTTAAGGAGCACCTACACTGGTGAAGATGATTATATATTAGAGTTATTTCTCCCTGTCAATATGAAGGGGAGTGCAGAACAGCAACTCTTGTTGAACAACTTATCAGGTACCATGCAGAGAATATGTAAGAGTTTGAGGACAGTTTCAGATGCAGAAAACCAAAACTTTCCACTGATGGCTATGCCTGGGGAAAACTCTCAGTTGACATTATCAGATAATGATGTGAATTCAACCGAGAAGATGCCATTGGAAGTGTCTAACACAAGAAATGATATAATTGAACCAGATAGTCTTCATAAGCAAGTAATGTTCTTAGTCACATCCTCCTTTCTTTTTTCTTCTTCTTTTTTTTTTTTTTGGGGGT